>NC_056736.1:71212629-71356303 GCF_019279795.1 Protopterus annectens | reverse complement strand
GTCCAAATGGGTGGAGCTTGGAATCTGGGAAACAGTAGTCGTGGAGCTGTCCTAATGCTTAGGAGGCACTAGTTAAAAGGGTCCATTATCCAGACCTTACATTTCTTAACATGGTCTTAGAGCCACCAAAATGGGAAGAAAAAGTTTCAAACCCCACCCTCACTTTGGAAATGACTAAAGGAAATAAAACACAAGAGATGCACAGCTAATCCTGAGAAAAATATAAGGTTGTAACCTTGTGTAAATATTGTGCACTGGCTCACTCTTTAATAGTCAGAACTATGTGATATGCAAATAAAGGGGTAGACTTCCTGACCAGTCTGAAATAGTTGAGCTTCCAGCCAATGAGAGTCAGCCACACCTGGCACACCCCTAAGCTCATTGTTAGGTTTATGTAAGCTGTTTGCATTATTTGTTTGAATGTAACAAATTGCTCATCTGACTCTACAATAAAGGATTTTTAACTTTGACTGAGAGTTCTGCGTGTTCTTTGCTCAACAGTGGCGTAGCTTGGATTTTTACTCAATGGCATTCCTTTTTTTTTTTTAGCTTCTTTCTGCTAATGGTTCACCTGCCTTCACTCCCCCTAGGATAGGGGAGGCTGGATAGCATTGGGGTTTCACAAGGCTACAACCTTAAGTCCTTCTTAGGACTAGCATTGTATCTCTTGACCTTACATTCTCAAAGATGCATTTTTATGGCAAGTATCTTGCATACATATTTTACATTTAAATTGAGAAGGAATTAGGACTGCGAGGGAAGAAATCACTGATTATTTAAACAAGGAGGAGTTATTTGAATCTTTTTTTAAGGATACTGAGTGCACATTAAGCAATGCATGAAACTGTTTCCCCACTCTGGCTTGCTTACACTCCCTCAGACATTTACGTAATCATTTGTTGTGGCTTACCATCGCATCCCTCCTTGTTTTCCACTCCTCATGTTTTTTGTTTTGTTTACACTCCCTCAGACATTTACGTAATCATTTGTTGTGGCTTACCATCGCATCTCTCCTTGTTTTCCACTCCTCATGTTTTTTGTTTTATGTCATCTTAAGGAGTTCCTTCTGCTGTGTTAACAGCATTGAGTATCACTGTTTATCATTTTAAGGCAATGCTTTGAGCACATCATTTTGTAAGTGTACAGCTAACAGTGTTCTTATTCCTGCAGATAAATAGACATGCAGTTAAAAGTAAAACACAGCTGGAAAAGCAGGCAGTCATATCTTGTCCTGGGCTCATTAAATGGTGATCTTTTCTTGATCATTTACGATTGAGGAAGTTTAAGTGCTTTTTTGTAGGTAGTGAAATGTTTCCTGGTCTTATCTGTGTGCTGTTTTTTGTTTGAAACGGCAGGGCTTCAGGCATCTGCGAAGCACTCTGCATTTCCTGTGAGGGTGGACAATGCTGTGCCAATAGTGCCTCAGGCACCTGCTGCTCAGCCGCTGCAGATCCAGCCTGGTGTACTTACACAGGTAAGGGTAATACCAGCTTAGTTACTACCTGGGGCATAGCCCTTTTCATTGTATTCCATTTAAAGGCACTAACTCTACAGAGGAAATGCCGTGGATGTGTGCTGTTCTTGATTAATATATCACTAATAGGAATTTATAAGATTTAATTTGTGTTTCTTTTGAAAATTGCTGTGTGTGTTTGACAGGTGAATGGCAGATTTTTTTTCTTATTATTATTATTTCAATTTAAAAGCCTGTGCTTTGATGCTATTTCTTTAGGAATGCTTCATAAGCACATTTCCCCTCTGTACTCCTTTTGGGTATAGTCATAACTGCTATATAAATTGTGATTCTTTTATGAATGAATGCTACTCAAAACTATTTTGTGTTTATTTGTTTATGAAATAAGTTTTGTATGGTGAAGTAATTTATGTACGCTTTCTATGTTTATGTTTCATCTGGACTATGTCTTTATAACCTGTATAAAGTGATTATGTTTCATGGAAAAATATCACTGATGCTTGTTAGCCTTCCTTTGTACAGTAGTCTTGCACCAGTGTCCCCATGTCATAGTTCTAGTTTGCCAGCAGCATTTGTGTATTTTATTTAAACATTGTTTGTGCCCTTGTACGTCAGAATAAAACATTTGACTGCATGAGAAGAGGAAATGTTTAGCAACTGGTATTGAGCATTTAATTTCTTATTAAACAGTTTATAATTTTAGAATGTGATTTATTTTGGGGAAAATGCTGTTAAACAATGTGGATGGCCTAGTAGTACTAAAAATGCGTATTGGTGCTGGCCTTTTTGAGGAAGTAGGTTTTGTTTTGAGTTAAGACTTTATAGCCTTACTAGTTCTCATCCTTCCAAAATATGTTTGCACTGGGACATACAAGGTGGCTGTTCCTTTGGCTACCTTTTGCGTATTAATTATTGTGTCTGAGAGCTGACTTGTGCATCTGACCTTCATCAAGAGGACCTGTTACATTTCTGGAGACCTCATCAGTATAATAAGGTGACGTGATAGACATATCTGAAGGCAACAGGGATGGAGTACACTCTCATGTGAATCATATAAAGAAAAAGCAAAAGTGTGACTTGTGTAGTTTTGACAAGCAGGTGGAAACAGGCTGTGGTAGAAACATCTGTAGATTCTGACGTGGTGTATATATATATATATATATATGTATGTATATATATATATATATATATATATATATATATATATATATATATATATATATATATATATGTATGTATGTATATATATATATATATATATATATATATAGAGAGAGAGAGTGAGAGAGAGAGATGATTCCTCCAGTCTATGTATGTCAAATTTTGCTAAGTTTGTTCTGAAGGTTTTTTAGTGGGATGTGTGGAGTAATTACTTTAAAACAGCATTTTTGTAGGCAAATTGTTGCACTAAATAACTTGAGTGCAGTTGGACATATTTTCAGTCATGACCAGTGCCAGAGGCAGCAACACAATAAATACAAAACAAGCCATGATGCTAATTATGTAGTTCACTGTTGCAGTAGTCCTTGCAGTTGTTGCTTTTGCTGCAGCAGGCCTGATGTCCAACTAAACCTCCAAAGCTTTGTATCTTTCCCTTGCTTGGCTGGGCAGACACCCTCCCACCTGGACTATATCATGTCTGGGATGACTCCATTTGAAGTCTGTAGTTCTTTCCTGCCACAGCTTCTACTTAGGTTAGGGTATATACCTTAGTGCATTGCCAGTCTTGTCTGGTTTCTAGAGAAAACAAACAGTTATTCCATTGGGGAAAAGTTTTTATACTTTGCCTTCATATTTCTTATTATTTGAATTGTGTTGGCATCAGGGGAAGTAGATGTCAGAGGTTATTAAAACTAATAATTGCATAATTAAATAAGTTCCACAGAATGACTTCCTTAGTCAATGCTAACTTTGTTTGAGGAGATGACATAATATTACCTCTGGTCTCCATTGTGCTTTGTTCAACCAGAGAAATGTAAAGCAAAGAGAGAGAAATCTCTCCAGGATTGCAGAACAAGGAAAAAGCTGAATACCTTGCTGAACCACTTTACACCAGCTTTGGCCAAGGCTTCTCCTTGCTATTCTGGAAGCTGCCACAGATTCCGATGATGGTAAATCCTACTAGCTAACACTACTCCATTGTCAAATGGCCCAAGTGCATCTCAACAGACCTGTAATACTGGCATCTCTTTTGTGATTACTGAAGGTGTGATTTGGTAGTATGTCTGTGAAACCAAATTAGAGGTCCAGGCCAACCGGTCTGTAGCCTGTCTTCAAGACAGTCACCACTCCGAGATGTAGGACCAAATCTCATTGCCTGCCTGCTGAGGTGGACAGATCCTTCTCTTGTGCCTCTTCCCGGATTGGTGGAAGCTGGCTCAGGATTTCAGCTTATTCCTAGAAAAGCAACATTCCTCTTGTCATTTTTTGGTGTCAGGGTTCCATTCAGAAAAGGAGAAAGAATCCCTCCTATAGAATAGTAACTCTAAAGAAGATGTACTGGAGTAGGTCTCCCAGATATCTTTCCTCCCTCAGCTATTATTCGGGAACCCAAGTACACTATCATTTGCTTTGCCACATGAGAATTTCTTATTTTTTGTTGCCGAGAAGAGATGCAGAGAGCTTCTAGGTTTATCAGAGCAAGAACCATTAGCCATACCTCCAGTTATTGAAGCCTTAGAGTGTGCCTTTGGAAGTGCATCCCTGGAACCTGGAGACCATACTGCTTCTATAAGGTTGTGGATTCCTGCAAGTATCTGTACAGAAATGCAGTTGCTTTCCCAGCTGTGGTATTTCTGGTTACCAGCAAGGGTTCTTAGGTTTTCTGGGAAGAGTCTACTTCTCACTGACAAGTTGAATGAGGTACTCCACTGTTTTGGTGAAAAAGATTTAGACTTCTTTTATCCTGGCCTTCAGGTCCTTAAGCTGCCAAACATGTATGTTGAAATTACCAAGAGACTTTCCTGTCTCAGTTGTAGGACAAGAAAAGGGAGATTGTGGATGATGTCCTGACTAAAAAAATGCAAAAATGTTGCAGCCTCTACTTTCAGGTTGGTAGAGTTGTTATTAGTTATGGCTGTAATGCTGTAGACCTATAATTTAGGGCAACAACCACGGATTCATTCATAAGGAGACGTACCTGACTGAAGACTTGGCCTTGCCAAGTCATATTAATGCAGTGCCATTAATGCACTACTGTGGAGATGGAGCTCCTGTTTGCACCCTATAGCTGAACAAGTGACTGGAGGTAAAGAGGCAGACACTGCAGTTTGTGGATGTCATGTTTCACTTCCTTACACCTAGGTACAGCTCCAGCTACACCAGCAAGAGCTGACCCTTCAACTACTGGCAAGAAAAAGGTTGACATTTAAAAGGCAGGAAAGGTCTGTATAAGAAAAAATGGCAAATTGATCAGAAGGGGAAGTATGGGGCTCTCAGGGCTGACAGGGAGCAACTATGACTGACAGTTGCCGTCACACTCTACTTCCCTACTGAGTCTCACCCCTATTCAGTCAGAGTACATATATTATATTGAATGCTTCAAACATTGAAGCACAGAACATTGACCACAGAAGATAGAAACACACAACAGCGAAATCACTGAAACCAATGTCTTTGCAGGGGGCAAGCCCCCCCTGCACCCCAATGGGTGTGTGTCTGTGTGTGTGGTTGTTGGTGTTTGAACAGGAGGTCTTCTCAACGTTTATTTTTCCATCTTTTTTTCCTTCTGGACCGTGGAAAACTGAAAGGGTCCTGTCTGTGGGTTTGTAAGGCAATCCCCATATTACCCAGTGATTGGTCCATCAAAACCACAGACAGGCAGTGGGAGGGACTCTGAGATTTAGTAGAATTCCAAAGGAGGATAGCAGGGTATTACTACCCGGATGTCTGTAAGGCAGTTTGTTCTATGGACGTGTACTGTTGTAGGTAAGGAGAGAGGCTTCTCTTGGAAGGGATTCTTAATCCACTGATTCTTTGGATGAGGTAAGACACCTGGGCAATAGAGCCTGGATGTCTTCACCTTTCTGTTGTGATTCGGCACCAAAAGACCTGCTGTTATTGACATTCTATTGGGAATGTACTTCCAGTGGTAAAAAAGTACAGTTGTGTGAAATTACCATAAATGTAGATGTTCGAGTGTATTCACTGTTGCATTCATCACATTTGGGTTATCTGCTTGCTGTAGCCCTCAGCCGGCCTGATAAACAAAGTCTTGGGTCCTGCTTCAGTTGCTGTCCCTTCTTCCATGATGTCAGGTCGTCAGCGGTATAAATCATGCAGCCGACGCCATTACATCAGTTTTTCATGCCCCAGATATCAGGTGCCCCCCTAATGGGAAGCCTACAGGACTGCATGGATCAGGCAATCCCAAACAAAACTAAGACTCTCTGTACAAAAAGCAGCGTCCAGGCCTGGGACCCAGGGACCCCAGCCATAAAACAAGGAAAGGAGGACAAAAAGACAAAGCATAGACAAAATATGCAAAAAGGTAAGACACCTTTGATCATATAATCAAAAAAAGTAAAACTATCATAAATCTCATATCATCCAAATGAGAGAAAAATGAGAGAAAATCGCCAAGGACTCTAAAGAGAATCATATAAGCCTTCTTTTTAGCTATAGGAGAACCTAGGAGGAAACTCCCAGATATACCAGATGATGTGAAAACGACTGAAAAATACACGAACCTGCCACACATCCAACACATACTGGCTGACAGGTTCAGTGCAAACTTCTCCCTCCCCCCAAAAGGAGAGATATCTATTCCACAGGGGTTGTAACCCCCAGGTGATCACAACGCACAGGTGAGAAAAAACTCACTAAGGCAAAACACAGCACCCATGGGACCGATGCAGGTCCCGCTGTCCAGCGAGAATAACTCAACGAGGAATTAAACCTACAGTTAGCTTCACCTCACCTCTTAGCCCCATTGGTAGATAATGCACTTGGCGGAGGCGACGGCGACTGTTCATAAATCGGTGCCTCCACGAACCCTGGAAATTACCACCCATTACCAATTCCCATTAGCTTGATAGTAAGCCTGGAGGAGAAAGCCATGGAGAGGAAATAACTGAACCTATAACAGTTGGTAGGAACTTCGCAGACTTTGATCCAAACTCTAGGTTTTGGTTTCTGGCTTTCCGTATTGGCAGATTTTTTTCAGTCACCAAGGCCAGGCCACAAGACAGTCAGGAAGGCCACAGGCTACCCATACAGCCTAAAAGGCCTTGACACAATACCTCCGGACAATACCCCACTCAGGTATCATCGGGAAAAACTGTAAAGCTTGAATGTACACCTGTTGCCATCACAAGATGGGCTGCAAACAAGAACCCACAGGGTCCAGGAGGTCGCAGGCCTGGAGCCATGTCAGACTTAAAGCCTGTCACAAGTGGGTCAGTCCTGGTGCTCAGCCGTCCTGGGTCCACTCTTGTCTACTGAAATACTTTACAAAGTACAAGCAAACTAAAAAGGGTTATGGTTGACAAAGTTTGCAGATGACTGCAACAAAAAACACAACGAAAACACAGATGACACAGATATCCCAGATAAAACCTGCCAGAAATGGATAACTGGTGCCAGAGCCATAGCCTCAGTTAAACGCCAAAAAATGCACTGTCATTACCTTTTGGGAAAACAAGTGGGGCCCTACTTAGATAGTAGGTGGCAATCCAAGGAGCACAGAAAAAGTCATCAGGGATCTGGGGACCCAGGTTGACAGTAGCCTTGCTTGGACACCACCTCATCTATGTAAAGTAGTTAGGAAAACCTTCTATATCGCTTCCACCTGGGAGATCAGGGATCAATCATCTAGATCAAGGGAGGTCATCGTCCCCTGTACTCATCACTCATTAGACCTATGATCTGATCAGACATGCCCCGCGGCAGCTCATCTGACCAGACACCTGCTGCAGCTGAAAAGGCTCCAAAAGTGTTCAACCAAAAGCCGAAAGCTCAGAAAAATATGTCTTATGCTGCCCCACTGAAAGAACTCCAGCTCTATGTGCCTGACATATAAGGCCATAGAGGTGACCTTGTGCCTGACATATAAGGACCAAAAAAACCCAGAAATCAGAAATAACATGCTGAGGGACAAAAGATCTAGATCCCCTCAGAACCACAAGGGCGGAGATCTCTAAACCTGATCACCCAGATAAATAGAACGCGCTGGAGGGACAGATTCATCACTCCAGATAGAGCTATGCTGTGGACCCCAATCCGCTTAATCAAGGCAGAGTACCTTTCTCTGGCCTTGTTCAAGAGGGGCATTTAATATATTCACACTGCTTGAGATATACCCCAGGGATTAACAGCATATCACTGCTTGACAGAGGAACAGCAAATGATAGGCATAGTTTTTCAGGCTACTAAAGGTGGCTTAAAGCCACATAACTATGGGCTATGCTTATAAATGCCCTTATAATTAAATCTATAAATAAACAAGGTTATACCTCCAACAAGAACGCAAGTACACCAAAAAGATTTTGAGCATAGTAAAGGAGAGTAGATGGTTAGCCAAAAGAAGTAAGGGGGCTGGAGGGAGGGTAACCAGGACTACAACAGTGAATACACTCAAACATCTACATTTATGGTAAGTGTACACAACTGTACTATGTTCTTCGTGTTTCACTGTTGCAGTCATCACATTTGGGTAGATTCCCACAGCTAAGGATGGGAGGAGGAATTGAGATAGCATTAGGACCAGCTAAAAGGCCCTGCAAGACTGCAGTGGCAAAGCCAGCTCTGGAATTAGAGACCATTGGCAGATGGTAATGCTTGGTGAAAGTATGTACAAAACTCCAGGAAGCAGCTTCTAGGATGTCCCTGGTAGGGATGCCTCTGAGAAAGGCTGTAGCGGTAGATGCAGCCCTGGTTGAGTGGGTATGATCCCCTATGGGCTAGGTTTTTCATGCTTATTGTAGCAGAAATGAATGCAATGGCCTATCCATTTGGAAATGATTTGCTTTGAAATAGCCTTCCCCTCTGCCCCTGCAGCAAATGCCACCAGCAGTTGTTCAGATTTCCTTTGAGGTTTAGTCCTGTCCAAGTAGAATCTAAGTTGTCTGTGCACATCTAAGGAGTGTAGTATCCGTTCCCCTTTGTTCTGTGGATTAGGAAAGAAGGGTGGCAAATGAATGGACTGATTAAGGGCCACACTGGATAGGGGACACCCTGTCCGCATGAAAGATGATGAAAGGCTCCACTGACATAAGGGCCTGTAATTCAGATACCCTTCTTGCTGAAGTGATTGCTAAAAGGGATGCTGTTTTCCAAGAAAGGACTTTTAAGTCTGCAGTAGCAGTTGGCTCGAAAGGAGGGAGAGTGAGTTTCTCCAATACAAAGTTAAGGTCCCAGGCTGGAGTTGGAGCACTCCTGGATGGTCATAAATTTTTGGCCCCTCTGAGGAACTGCTTGAGCAGTGGATGAGAGAAGAGGGGAGGTTCTGTGTTATAATGAGCTGAAATGGCTGAGGCGTGAATTTTGCTGGAGGAGAAAGACAGGCCCTTGTGAAGCGTTTCAGTTAAGTATTGTAAAATCTGAGGTAAATTGGGCACTGCTGTGCTCATCCCTTGAGATTGGTTCCAGGCACAGAATCTTTTCCATCTTTCAGCAAAAGATTTTCTAGTACTAGGCTTCCTTGCCTCTAAAATGATATCCATCACTGGTTTACTGAGGGATGGTAAAAGAGAGATTAGGTAATTAGCCAGGCTGTTAGGTTCAGTGTTTGAAGCTGAGGGTGCAGAATCTGGTTCTCCTGCTGAAGACAGTAGGGTAGTAGTCTGAGGCAGGAGTCATGGGGCCAACAGTGACACAACTGCACAAGAGGGGGTACCAGTGTTGGCATGGCCAAGTCTGGTGCAATCAAAATCGTCCTTGGTTTGTCTTGTTTGATCTTTAGTAGTACTTTGGAGAGCAGAGGCAGAAGAGGAAAGGCATAAACTGATAGGTTTTTCCAGCTGAAGGACAGAGCATCCACTTTCCAAGCTTGTTTGTGGGGTGTCCTTGCGCAAAATTTGTCCAATTGATAGTTCTGGGGGGAGGCAAACTGGTCTATATCTGGGCTCCCCCATTTGCTTTTCAACATGTTGAAAATCCTTAGTTCCAGTTTCCACTCATGTGGGTACATGAGGTTTCTGCTTAGTTTGTCTGCCAGTGTGTTTAGTTTTCCTGGCAGGAATTGAGCTTGTAGATGCACTTGGTAGCTCAGGGCTGTGTTCCACAATGCCATGGCTAGTCTTCAGGGGGGGTAAGAATGTGTACCCCCCTGCTTGTTTATGTACCACATAACAATGGTGTTGTCCATCTTTACCAGTAATTGTCCTGGAAGAATGTGGTCCATGAAGGCTGTCAGAGCATTCTGTACAGCTAACATTTCCTTTTGATTGATATGCAGGTGCATTTGACTTGTGTTCCATTTGCCCTGAATGCACTTCCCTGCCAGGTGAGGCCCCCCCTCCCATGCATAGTCTGATGTGTCTCTTGTTAGGGTTTGGGCGGCAGGAGGTAGTGTGAATGGTAGTCCCTTGTTTTGGTGGCAGGCCTCTGCCCACCAAAAGGAACTCTAGTCGTAGGCAAGGTATGATAGGAATCATTGCTTCTAGAGCCTGAGAATGTTTACACCATAGGCTTTTTAGATACCTTTGTAGTTTCCTCATATGCAGTCTTGTGTATGGAATTAGAAGAATGCAGGAGACAATGAACCCCAAGCCTTGTAGTATTTACCTTGCAGATAGCAGGGTTTTTGCGGCCACTTGTTTGAAGTAGGTTGTCAAATGAATTTGTTTCTCTGGCGTGAGGAAAGCCATCTGGGAAGTTGTATTCAAGCTTGTTCCCAGGCATATAATTTGTTGACAGGGTACCAGTTGTGATTTCTTTTCGTTTATGGTGTACCCCAGACAAGTTAGCACCCTTTGTACAAAGGCCAATTGATTCAAAAGTATGTCCTGGCTTTCTGTCTGAATTAGACAGTCGTCCAGGTATGGGTATATTTGAATATTTCTTTGCCTGCAAAATGCAATTACTGGAGCTAGGCACTTTGTGAATACTCTGGGCGCAGTAGATAAGCCAAAGGTCAGTGCAGAGAACTGATAATGCAAGTAGCCTGCTTTGAAGCGTAGGTATCTTCTGCAAGATTCCCTGATTGGGATGTACAGGTATGCTTCCTTTAAATCTAGTGTTGCTAACCAGGCGTCTTTGCCTAGCATAGGGAGCAACTGGTGAAGAGTCAGTATCTTGAATTTTGGAATCACCAAAAAGGTGTTTAGAGTAGACAGGTCCAGGATAGGACGTCAGGAATTGTCTTTTCTGGGTACCAGGAAAAGTCTTGAATAGACGCCTTGTCCCTTTTCCTCTTCTGGTACCAATTGAATAGCCCCCATGCTTAAGAGAAAAAGTACTTGCTTTTGGGCTTCTGCCCACTGATTTGGGGGTAGATCTGGCCACCCGCTTGGTGTTGGTAACATGTGGAAGTGAAATCTGTATCCCTGGGACACTATATTTAAAACCCATTTGTCCTGGGTAATGAGTTCCCAGTTCTTTGCATGGAGAGCAGTCTTTCCCCCCAAAGGGGCAGTCAGTTGAGAAGTGCTTGGAAGTTTTAAAAAGAAGTCATTGAGACAGTTTACCATAGGGGGAGTTTTTTTTACTCCCAGATTTGGAAGTGGAGGCCCCCCACTGCTTTGTCCTGTGCGTACCCTGGGAGTTCTGCTGGATCTGGGTTTGGACTGAGAAGCTCTGGAAGAGGCAGGAAAGGACCAATTCTTGGAAGGCCATTGCCTACTAAACCGTGGAGGTTGTACTTGTAAAAAATCTTTAACAGTTTGCATAGATTTAGCTTTTTCCTCCATCTTTTTAAGAATTTCTTCTGCCTAGTTGCCAAACAGGCGGTCCTGGTTTAAGGGAGCATCCAGTAATTTTGCTTTAACATGATCTGGCAAGGATTGCTCTTTAAGCCAAACATGCCTTCTAAGTACAGACCCAGTTACAGCAGCCCTGCAAGATGCCTGTAGTGAATCAAAACCACATTGCAAAGTATGTTTTCCAACTTGTTCAGCTGAATGCAGTAAATCCTGTAAATCCTTATTTTCAGCACAGTCAGGAATCAACATCATTTTCTTTAAGCAATCCAATAATATGCTGCTGATACTTTAACATATGAAACTGGCAGTTTAAGGCCCTAATGGCCAAAGTAGCAGAAGTGTATACCTTCTTACCCCATCTATCCAGCGCCCTGGAGTCTCTAGCAGAGGGGGTAGGATTTTTGGCAGTAGTAGCTTTAATGCCCTTGGCTCCCTGTGAAATGGTCTCAGGATCCGCAGTAGGATTTTTTAAAAGGAACTTGTGAGAGTCAGGAACCCTGTAATATCTGTCAGGTTTTCTGGGAGCAGGAGGTAGAGAGTCAGGGGCCTAGCTAGATTCTGAAAAGGCATAATCAACAATGTCTAGTACAGGAGGTATGGCTAAATGCCTGTGCTGGGGCAGGAGTAAGAAATCCCTAAGCCTCTTTTTAGAATCAGAGAAATCCTGACCTTCCCAATGAAAATGCTCCCTGAGAGTATGCAAGGTTTCACCAAAAGAGAAATCCTCTGGGGGGGAAGCAGAGGGAATAGAATTGTCAGCATCAGAATCTTCGTACGTAGATAAGGGTAAATCCTGGTCATCAGAGGAAATAGAAAGTTCAGAATCCTGGTCAGAAGTATCATAAGCAAACTCAGTTCTAGGTCTCTTAGAGGGGGAAGGCTGGCTTCCCCTGATTAAATTAATAAGGTCTTCAGCCATTGTTATTTGGTTTTTAGGCATAGAGGCCTGACCATGCAGTCTGGGCGTCAGTTTTCTAGACATGGTTCGAGTTTTAGGCCTTGAAGAAGAAGAAGATGGCATCTGTTTAATACACAAGTCAGTAGGCCTGAATACACCCTCAAAAGCCGGTTCCTGCACAGCGGCTCCAGACCCATCCAAGGTAGAGACCTCCACAGGTTCCACAGTTGAAGTATCTTGCGGCGTACCGGACTCCGAACGGGTCTCGGTAGAGGCCTGCGAATCTGAAGTGGCGGGTATTCGGGGCTGCGAAAGCACCTCACTGAGTACCGGCGAACTGGCAGCTGGCTTAGGTGAAGCGTTGTCGGCAGCTTTGGACCTAGGCGGACTGTATCTGTCTTTATCTTTGTGTTTTTTCGGGATATCAATAGTCGGATGATTTACCGAAGACATATCAGGATAATTGAACCGAGCACAAAAATATTTAGAAGCGAAAATATACCGACGACGGATAGTTTGTGGTTTAAATAAGGCACAAAACCGACAGCGAGGTACGTTGTGGTCAGGGCCTAGGCAAGGAATACAGTACAAGTGAAAATCTTTGGGGTATTGGCTTTCCACAAGTAATGCAATTATTTACTTTTACTGACATCAGTTTAGAGCAAGAAAAAGTTTCCCCAACGGAGTACTTAGCTTTTAGTTGAAGACTTTGGTTCTGAAACTCGAAAACGAAAATTTCAGGAGTCGGCCGAACGGGACTTGTGAACTGCTTCTGCTTCGCGCACCGCACAGCAAGAAAGACTGATGTAATGGCGTCGGCTGCATGTTTTATACCCCTGACGTCACGGAAGAAGGGACAGCAACCGACGCAGGACCCAAGACTTTGTTAATCAGGCCGGCTGAGGGCTACTGCAAGCAGATAACCCAAATGTGATGACTGTAACAGTGAATACACTCGGACATCTTCATTTATGGTTAGTGTACACAACTGTACTTTCTCTACAGTTCTTGGCCATTGGAGAGATAAGTTTTGTGTATTTTTCAGTGGAAAATTTCAAAAAGTTTAATTGCTTTGTTAGCCTACTATCTGCCCTAGGGTATTTATAAGCCTAGCCAGAGTGTATGTGACTTACACTACCCCTTAGGATGAGAATACTGCGCCCTTTTAGGGTTTAGTTTACTATGCCTCTGTCTAGTAGTGACACAGAGATGACCCCCGGGGTAATCTCCCATCCACTCGTCGAGATTTCTCTTGAATAGAGTCAGTGAGGGGCTCTGCCTAACATGGACTGGGATTCTGTTCCAGAGTGTAGGGAGCCTCTGGGTTATGAATCTGTCCCTCCAGCACGTTCTATTTATTTCTGTGTTGAGGTTTAAGTCACTTGTTCTCGTGGCTCTGATGGATTTGGATTTTCTGAGGTGGAGCATGTCCATTAATTCAGGATTGGACATGGCCTTGTACGTCAGGCACAGATCACCTCTGAGTAGGCGATATGTGACTGAATAGAGCTGGAGTTTTTTCAGTCGGGCAGCATATGACATATGTTTAAGACCCTTTATCCTCTTGGTGAGGAACTTTTGGGGTCTTTCCAACTGCTGCAGGTGTCGGGTGAGATACATCCCAAATGGGGCATTGTACTCAATCATTGGCCTGATAAGAGAAGAGTACAGGGGCACAATGACCTCTCTTGATCTAGATGTGAAACCCTTCATGATAAGGTGGGCAATATAGAAGGTCTTCCTAACCACTTTGGCAATGTGAGTGTCAAATGAGAGGTTACTGTCAACCTGGGTCCCTAGGTCCCTGATTACCTCTTCCGTACTTAATGAATTACCACCTATGTGGTAATTTGTCGGTACCTTGTTTTTCCCAAAGGGTATGACTATACATTTCTTGGCGTTCAGCTTAAGGCCATGGCTCTGGCACCAATTATCTGTTTCTATGAGGCCTCTCTGAAGGATGTTTGTGTCTGCTGGAGTATCAGTTATGGCGCCCAGTTTGCAGTCATCTGCGAACTTTGTCCGCCACAATCCTCCTATGTTTGCCTGTACCTCGGAAAAATAAATGCCGAACAAGAGGGGTCCCAGGACTGAGCCCTGTGGGACACCACTTGTGACTGGCTTAGAGTCTGACATAGCTCAAGCAACTCTGACCCTGTGGGTTCTGTCCTTGAGCCAGTTTGCAACCCATCTTGTGACATATGGGTTTACATTTAAGCTGGTGAGTTTGTCTATGATGCCCGAGTGGGGTATTGTGTCAAAGGCTTTTGCAAGGTCAAGGTAGGCTGTGTGAACTGCCTTGCCCTCATCAATGGCCTTAGTGACTTTCAAAAAAGTCGACCAAGTTCAAAAGGCAGGATCTGCCCTTGACAAAGCCAAGTTGGGTAGGATCCAATGTCTGTAGGTCCCCAATGTCTTTGTTTATGAGTGCCATAATGATCCTCTCCATAGCTTTGCAGACCAGGCTCGTCAAGCTTATGGGGCGGTAATTTCCAGGGTCCGTAGAAGCACCGCCTTTGTGAAGTGGGACCACTGTTGCCGTACGCCACTCTTTGGGTACGTATCCTGTAGTAATGCTAAGATTAAACAGCAGCCTTATGTTTGGGTTTAGTTCCTCTTGGAGTTCATGTAGCACACAGCCCGGGACACCATTGATGCTGTGTTTTTAGCTTTAGAGAGGGCGGCTCTCACCTGGGCATCTGAGATGTTAGGGAGGCTACACTCTGCTGGGATAGTTATTTCTCCTTTTGGGGGGGAGGGGGAGGAGAAATTTGCACTGAACCTGTCTGCCAGAATGTTGGCAATATCAGTGGGTTCCGTGTATTTTGTGTCATTTTGGACTAACTCTGAGCATATCTGGGAGTTTCCACCCAGGTTTCTAACATAGCTAAAGAAGGCCTTGTGATTGTCTTTTGTGTGAGATAGTTTATAGATTGTGCTGTTTTTATGTTAATCCTTTTCTTTTTGGATTTTTATAATTAGCGGATAGCTTATTTCTTTCTCTCTTGTTGTGCTTGGCCCTATTTTTCTGGTAGCTCTATCCCAAGCCAAGTTAGGCTTTGCAGTTTTTGGTGCAATTTTTTGTTGTTAGCCGGTTAGGCTTTGGCCGTTTTTTGGCCCTTTTGGTGCAATTTGTTGTTGTTAGCCGGTTAGGCTTTGGCCGTTTTTTGGCCCTTTTGTTTTCCTTAGCCTGTGAGGCTTCTTTACAGTTTAAAGTTAGCTGCCTTCTTATTCTTAGCCGGTCAGGCTTATTTTTTTGGCTATTGTGTGATTATACTTTAACGTGTCAGAAAAGGCTAAATCTGGAGGTGCCCAAAATGTAACCAGAAGATGTCCATTACAGATGGGCACTCTACTTGCGTGTACTGTTTGGGTGAGGTACATTTACAAGAGGTCTGTTTGATTTGCCACAGCTTCAGTTCCAGGGTGGTAGCTGAGAGGAAGCACAAGTTAGTGGAGTGGGGGTTAATCAGGTCAGCCTTTCAATCCGACCTGGATTTGGCTCCCGTTCAACCAAAACCCACCTCTTCTTCTGGTTCAGCTCCGACGGGCTTTTTGGTGTCGAAATCTACGAAAAAGGCTACGGTCTTGGCACCAGCATCATGAGGTCTCTAGTTGTCAGGAAAGGACTGTAGAACTTTGGGAATGGGACCCCATAAACTGGTAGTGGTTTCTTCATGAAGTCCACCTGAATGTGTTTTGATGCTGCCTGTCTGGAACATAACACCCTCCCCCCAAATCAGAGAAACCTGACCAGTTTTGTATGTACAGGACCCTCAAATATTCTTTTTTAGAAACCAGATGAAGATTGAGATAGTGTCATTGGAATCTGCCAAAGGAGTTGCAGTCACATCATGGTGCAACACTCTTCTTAATGGCTGGAAAAGCAGGTTGCTAGGAGCAAGGGAGGAAGATGTGTGCTTCTGCAGCCCTGGCCTGTAGGGCAGTAAACTGACAGATCCATATCTTGAAAATATCAGGAGTGCATTCTGAAGCATCTCATAAAAGGTCATTGGGTAGTACAGGAGAGAGCTAATAAGATAGTCTTCCTGATTTGGGTCTAAGAGAGAGACAGAGAAAGAGAGAGGGAGACTGACCATTTTGGAAGTATCTACTTGGCCATCAGTTTGTTTTTCAAAAACTTTACAACCTGGATGTGTTGTCTGGCAGTTAGTGCAGAAGATTAAAGCTCATGACTGTTAATGAACAGCTTCCTCTGCCCAGGGTACAAGGTTTGGGTTTTGCTATCTTCTTTTGCCTACTGCATGTGAATCTGAGCAAGGCACATAAACCAGACAGTGCCCTTTGCCCCTGAAAAGGGACAGTTGTGTCCAGTGGGCTTAACTTGGTTAACAGGTTAAAAAAATCCTCCAGGGCAAGTGTTGGGCTAGCCACAGTCATTTTGCAGTGCCCGTTTAATTCCACTCCTTTTCAGGTTCAGTTTTCCCTAAGGTTCATAAGCTTTGGCCATCTTCCCAAGAATTTGCCATTACTACAACAATGTACAGTAACCATAAACAGTTGTGTTGGGAACTTATAGTTGAAAAAAAAATGTCCACTGTTGTAGAAATATTTCCTCCCCTCCACTCTGTTTGCTGTTTTCGCTCCTAGATGGTATTTGAGGCCTGGGTAGGTACCCACTTATTCTTAACGCTTCCCTTCTTCCTCTGGCACCTTCATGAGGCACCCTTTCTCCCTAAGCTGACATAGTGTCTGGAGAGGCAGTTTAGTATAGCCTGTCTGGTTGAACATCTTGGTCAGGGATCCAGTTTATGCAGGGTCCTTTCTGTACTATGGTCTCAGACCTCGCCACATGGGAGACCCAGCTCCAGAAAGTATGGAGGGAGGCATGGGTGGACATCCCTCCTTCTAAAACTGATGTGCTGATATCCAGGTGCAAGGTCATTTGCCAGATCTGAAGAGGAGATGGTACAGAGTTTTGGCAGAACAATCAAGTGTCAGGCCTTCCATTGCAGAAATCCCAAAAAAATATTACCACTGCTGCAGTGGATGTTAGTGTGATCAACATGTACTGTTATCATAAGTCTGTAACACAGCTGTACCTTATGGTAGGTCCCTAACATACCTTGCTTTTTTTAAAACATGTTTTTTTCCATTGAGGTAGAGCAGATCATGGACTCTAAGGTTGCTGCTCTTTAGAGAATAAGGATAAATGCCCCTACAGGTCAATGCTTTTCAGAAAGTGTTAGTTTTCAGCAAATTCGATGAAAGTGCAAATTAAATCAAATTGTTTTTGTAGTTTATTTGATTGATTGATTACCATACTTCCACAGGAAAGACAGTCAATTTCTTTACTACGGACTTAGTCCTTAGTTTTCATTTGAAGCGTTTCTTTTTTCTTTATTGATTTGTCTGTTTTTCTCCAGTTTTGTTCTTTCGTAGTTTTGATGTGCACTTGTTTTGCAGTGTTTCTGCATGCAGTTAATGTTTAATTGTTGTGGCATGCAAAACTGTTCATATGATAAATCTTTGCAGGTTTATGCTGTTCAATACATTTTCTTGCCTGATATAATGTGATATCATGTTGTCTCTTAACTGATATTTCAAGTAGTCGTTTGTATGTGGAGAAAGTTGAGGTGTTGTGCAAAAGAGGAAAATGTATTTCATCAGGGTTTTCTTTGTTCTGCCTTAAAGAAGTTTGTCAGTTTAGCAAAGAGTTTTCTGTAATTCTTGTTGGTGTCCACTGCAAAGGATGATACCTTTCTGCTGCTTCTTTTTGTATTTTCTTCTTTGTGATTTGTGATTCATAAATGTTAACCCCCCCTTAACTGCACAGGTATTATTTGGAAAACGTTGCTTTGGTGGGTTATGGAGTGGTAAAAGGACATATCTGGCACTTGCTGATTTGCATGATTTAGTACATTTTTAGGTTTAGATCACATCATATACATTTCTTTTGATGATGTCATCTTTGTGTGTCACATTTGCCAGATGCCCATACTGTAGTGCTTTCATATGACCCAAGGACTGCCTTTTACCTGTGCCCCTGTTTTGTTCCCAGGTACCTGACATAGATATGTCTCATTTACAACAGATAACGTTTTTGGTGGGTTAAAAGTGTTCTTGATCTAGCCTGGTATTTTATTCTCTGGCCATGGTTTGGTTGGCTGCTGTTTTTCTGCTGCCTTCTGCACAGCCTGGTGAAATAGAGGTTGTGATGGCAGATTGGCCTACGTGCTGTGCTCTTCCCCTATTTGTATTGGATAAGGTGCATATTTTATCCCACATGTTCCAGAAGGGAAGTTCAGTGTTTGTAGTGTTGTGGATCACTCCCTGTAAAGCACGCTGTGGCTTATTTACAATCTGCAGTATTAACACATTTCCACATCTTCACAAGTTTTCTTTTGTTGTTCTGGGGAATCAAGGTGTACATTATGAAGTGTCTATTTTTGCATTCTTCAAAGAGGTCTTGTTTAACCAACTTGGATTATGATAATGAAGTCATAGGTGAGTTCTTGCATTTGAATTGAATTACTTTTGAATCTGATGTTTTCATCATCCTTAAAGGTTAGTTTAATTTATAATTTTCAGAGAAGGCAGGTGGATTAGGATGACAGTTTAGTTTACTGGAGCTATGGCAACAAGCAACATATGACCTTATTCTGTTTACTGGAGCTATGGCAACAAGCAACATATGACCTTATTCTGTTGACCTGCTTGATTCCTGCAGTTTCTCTGTATGACTTAACAGATCAGTTCACCAGATAAATGCTGCCTTGTCACCTGTGAAGATGGTCTGTAGACTTTTCTCATTTGACAGAGTAGCATTTGCATGCTTTTGCTTATTTATTTTTACTTTGTGCCATATTCTTGGCAAAGCTTGGCTTCCTTTCTGTACATTCTGCAATCAGGTTTAATGTAGTTTTGGAGTTCAAATTATTGCTGGCTCATCCACCTTCCTTTGATATTTCTGTCCTATTTATTTATTTTCATTCTGCATTTTCTTAATATCCAAAATTAGGCTTATACACGTCATGCAAGACTGCATGAAGAACTACATTTAGTTGTTTTATACCTTTTTAATTAGCTTTGGGATACTGATACCTTGCCTCCTGTAATAAGTGATTTCTTATATTTAGTTCACCCTCTGAGTGTTGAAAGGAACTTGCCGTGCTGTATCTCCATCTTGCTAAGTTGGAGTCTTGATGTGGCTTTTTGATGCTTGGTTTTCTTTAGTACTTGACATATTCTTACCATGTTCAGATGCGCGCATACACTCACTTAGCCAGTGCAACCTGGACCCAGAATGATGTGTCTTTAGCACTTTGTTTATTTAAAAGTGAAGCTGGAAGAAATCATTTAGAGGCTGCAGTTAGTACATAACAGATGTGTCTGCATGTTTCATTTCATTTGAAGAGTTGGGATGTTAGTGAAATTTCAACTTAGTACAGACAATTAGTATTTTTGTAGTTTGTGCTGAAAATAGTTGTGATATAGATGGGTCCATGGCAGCGACACCCTTAAAATATTTTGTATTGCTTAATCATTTTACCTTGGTTAGATCAAAAGTTGGTTGTCAGTGTAGATGCTGTGGGTCAGAAAGATGTGCAGGTTCCTTCTACTGGGCATGCTTCTTGTTGTGCTTTTTAATGTGGCTTGAAACTGAGAGGTGTGATCCCCCCCTAAACACACACATGCACTTATTGGGTGAATTTTTATAGAGATCATTATTTAAACATAAAAATTTGAGTTCACAATAGATTATGTTGCTCAGGACCTTGGTTGATGCAGTACTTGTTCCATCCTTTTTGTCTGGATGCAACAGCAGCAGCAGCACGTATTACTGAATTACCACTGACATCTTTTATCCATCCTTTTTGTCTGGATGCAACAGCAGCAGCACATATTACTGAATTACCACTGACATCTTTTATCCATCCTTTTTGTCTGGATGCAACAGCAGCAGCAGCACATATTACTGAATTACCACTGACATCTTGATGTTATGCAGCATAGAAAAAATGTTCTACTTCTGTGTTCTGTTTCTTGTTTTTACACTGTTATGTGTGCTTGATGTTCTTCGTGTTTCACTGTTGCAGTCATCACATTTGGGTTATCCCTGCCAGGGTAACCCTCGGCCAGCCTGAATACCAGAGGCTTAGTATTTCTGCTTCAGTTGCTGTTGCTTCAGGACTGACGTCAGGTCATCGGTAGTATAAAGTAAGGTAACCAACACCATTACCCTAGTCTTTTGTTGAGGAGCCTGAAGCAGTTTCCATGAGTGCCGGTCGGCCGCTACCTGAGTTTCTTCTGAATTAAAGCTGAAGTCTTCTAAAGTGAAGTACCCCATTGGGGATCCTTTTTTCTTGCTCTAACCGATGTCAGAAAAAGTTAACAGTTGTCTCGCCTGTGGAAAGCAAGTACCACCGAGACTTTCATTCTTAATAGTGTCACTTGTTTAGGCCCAGACCATGACATCCCTCGCTGTCGCTTTTGTGCTTTGTTTAATGCCAGAACTGTATGTCGTCAGGCCCTTATTGTACCTAGATATGTTCGCTTGCAGTCCTCAGATTCCAGTATGGCTTCGGTAAGCCATCTGACAGCAGCTCTACCAAAAAAAAATTTAAGGATAAAGACAGAGATAGACTGCACAGGTCCAAAACTACTGACGACGTTTCCATTAAGCTAGTCGTCAGTTCTCCAGTCCTCAGTGAGGCACTTTTCCAGCCCCTGATGCCTGCTTCTGTGGATTCGCAGACAGCTACCGAGACCATTTTGGAGTCCAATATGCCAGAAAACTCTTCTTCGACTAAGGATCCTGCAGTTGTCTCTACCTTGGATGAGTCCGGAGCTGCTGAGCAGGCACCAGCTTCCAAGGAAGTACTCCACACTACCGGTTCTCGACACAAACTAACGACGTCTTTCATGTCTACCGTTCTTTCGAAAACAACCGAGTTTCTAAGGCCCAGGGTACAAACGACACCCAAGAAACCGACAATCCAATCTCCGGCCCCTGCTTCCTTGCCTTAGTTTCAAATGCTTAAAGTGGTTATCATCCTAATCAGGGGATGCCAAGCTACCCCCTTTCCAAATAAAGAAAGAGATCTGTCCCCAGTAGTTTTGTCTGAACAGGAGTCTGACTCTGATGCATCTGAATATGAAGACATGCAACGCCTCTCTGCTTATGAGGATTCTGATGCAGAGGATTCCATTCCTTCAGCCTCTCCACCCGAGGACTTTTCATTTGGGGAAACCCTTCATACCTTAAGGGAGCATTTCCATTGGGAATGTCAGGACTACCTTCAGTCTAAAAAGAGACTCAGAGAACTTTTAGATCTTCCACTACACAGACCCCTGTCCCATTCCCCCAGTCTTGGATGTTGTCGACAATGTTTTCCTGGGGTCCAGTTTGACTCCTTCACCCAGAAAACCTGACGGGTATTACAGAGTCCCTGACTCACACAAATTTCTTTTCAAAAATCCTACTGCTGACCCTGAGGTAATTTCTCAAGGGACTAAAGGAATTAAAGCAACCTCTGCTAAGATCCCACCCCCGCAGATAGGGATTCACGAGTACTAGACAGATGGGGTAAAAAAGTATACACTTCTGCTATTCTTGCACTAAATTTCCAGTTCCACATGCTAAACCCCTCAAACAAAAAGTGTCTTCCTTTCCTGCTTGTGCAGAATCTAAAGAGTTAACAAGAGTTAATGCATTCTGTAAGTCAAGTGACCTTACACTGTGGATGTTCTTCGTTCCACATTGCTGCAGTCCTTACTATCGGGTAGTCCGCTGTCCAGTCGGCCCGAATACCAGAGTATATGGCTGACGTCGGTCAGGGCGCATTAGACTGACGTCAGTACGTCAGGGTACTAATCGCATGACCGACGCCATATCCCTTTTTGCCGCATGGTCCGATGCAGAAGCAGTTTTGAGTGCAGGTTGGCGTTCTGAAATATTCAAACCGGAGTTTCAGACCGAATCGAGTTGGCTAAGTACCCGTGGGGAACATTTTGGTTTTTCTTGCCTCAGTATTTAACCGGATGTCAGAAAAGTGAATAACTGTATTTCTTGTGGGAAACAGATACCTCATAGGGATTACCATACCTTGTGTATACCTTGTTTAGGGCCTGAGCACGACGTTGTTGGATGCCGCTCTTGTGCTAGGTTTAACAAACGCACTATTAAGAGGAGGTTAGACTGTGCCAGGTTAGTGTTTGGGAAGCGTTGCAATTATAAAATGCCATCGGATGCTCCGGCGCCCGCTTCGTCCAAGAAGCGCAAGGACAAAACAGCGAAGCCTAGGGTTGATGAACCGCAGTCCCGGCCGGTTCTTTAGAAGGCTCAGTGGAGCCAGAGGTATTGCCAGGAGTTTCTTTGGAGTCTCAGGCAGAGACTTTACTGTTACAGGATGTGCCTTCTCAGGAGGTAGGCCAGGCTGAGGGGCTTCTCAGGTAACTGTTCTTCCCTCTCTTCCCAAGGTAGTTAGAGCCTCTCCTTCTGTTGCCAAAACTTTTTTGAGAGGTAGGCCAAGTTTAGCTTCAGTGGGGGCTTCTCCTAGCACTTCAGGTTCTGTGCCTAAGAAACATATGCTTAAAATGGCAGAAGATTTGATTACTATGATTAGAGGTTCTATGCCCCCTCCTGATAAGAGGCCTAGGGTGGAACCTGAGTTTGAGTGTTTGGAACAGTATTCAGAGGCTTCAGAGTCTTCTCATGGAAGATTTGCAGGAGTTTCCACCTTATTCTGATTCTGATGTGGATGATTCCACTCCTACAGCTTCTCCTCCTGAGGATTTCTCATTTTCAGAGACTCTGCATTCCATGAGAGAACACTTTAAATGGGAAGGCCAAGATTACTCTGATTCCAGGAAAAGGCTTAGGGAATTCTTATTTTACCCCAACATAGGCCCTTAGCTATACCTCCTGTGTTGAATGTGGTGGAAGATGTTTTGCAGAGGCTTCCTGAACCCTGACTCTTTGCCTCCTGCTCCTGTTAAACCTGATAGGTACTATAGGGTGCCAAGCTCATAAGTATTTGTTTAAGAGTCCTAGGGCGGATCCAGAAACTGTTTCTCAGGGGCCTAAAGGTGTTAAGGCCTCTGTGGTTAAAAATCCTGTTCCCACTGATAAAGAGGCAAGGGCTTTGGATAGGTGGGGAAAGAAAGTGTATACTTCTTCCACTCTAGCCATGAGAGCGTTGAATTGTCAGTTTCACATGCTAAAATATCAAAATTATCTCCTTTCACAATTGAAATCTAAGGTGGATGTTTTAGCAGAAGGTATTGAGTGTAAAGAGTTGCTGGATTTAGTTCATGTGTCTGAACAAGTAGGTAAGCATTCTTTACAATGTGGTTTTGATGCTGTACAGGCCTCTTCGAGGGTGGCTGCTACTAGTTCTGTTCTTCGCAGGCATGCCTGGTTGAGGGATCAGAATTTAGCTGAGCATGTTAAGACAAGGATTTTGGATGCTCCTTTGCAGTCTGATGTGTTGTTTGGTTCGCCTGTGGAAGCAGTTTTAAAGAAAATGGAGGACAAAGCTAAGTCTATGCAAACTGTTAAAGATTTTTTGCAGGTGCAGCCACCGAAGTTTAGTAGAAATTGGCCTGCTAAGGGGTGGACATATCCTGCTTATGACTCCCAGTCTAGGGGTAGGTCTAGACGTGGTAGGGGCAGAGCTCAAGGTTCTTTTAGGCCTAGAACAGGGAGTTCACCTGCTCAGACTTCTGGTGAGGGCAGGGGTCAGTCCTTTCGTAAACAGACCCAATGACCTGCCTTTTCAGCTGCCAGAAGATTCTCGTCTGGCAGCTCCTTTGGGAGGAAGACTGTCTCTTTTCAAAGAAAATTGGGATTTAATTACTCAAGACAGATGGGTGTTGGATATCATTCACCACGGTTACAGGTTTTATTTCCATACATTACCCCCTTTCAAAGGCATGCCAGACGTTCCTCCTCCACAAAGGAAAGAGGCTCACGAGCAAATTTCTCAGTTACTCCAGATGGGGGCCATTCAGCCAGTCCCTGTATCAGAAAGGGGCCTAGGATTTTATTCTCGCCTGTTCCTAGTACCAAAGAAGGGGAACACGTGGAGACCAATTTTGGATTTATCTCTCCTCAACACTTATCTGGACATTCCAAAGTTCAAGATGTTGACGTTACAACAGCTTTTACCTCTGCTGGGCAAAGATCACTGGATGGTAACTTTAGATCTCAAGGAGGCTTATCTTCATGTGCCTATAAGGCTAAGTTGCAGGAAGTATCTGCGGTTTCGAGCTGGAAATTCTCATTATCAGTTCTCTGCATTGCCCTTTGGCTTATCTACTGCCCAGAGTATTCACAAAGGTTCTGGCTCCAGTGATAGCTTACTTCAGGCTACAAGGAATTCAAATCTATCCTTACTTGGACGACTGCCTGATTCTGGCTCAAGAAAAGGAAGACCTTCTACAGCATCTGGAATATGTTATAGCAGTGCTAAGATGCCTAGGGTATTCTGTGAACGAAATAAAGTCCAGTCTAGTACCCTCTCAAGACATGTGCTTTCTGGGTGTGAGACTGAATACAGCAGCCCAGATGGCCTTTTTAACCCCGGACAAACAAAAGAGTCTATCACATTACTTCCAGCAACTATCTCATCAGTCCGTGCTGACTGCAAGGACAGTCCTTCAAGCATTAGGGTTCATGGCATCTTGTATTCTGGTGCTTCCCAATGCCAAACTGCATATGAGGAAGCTACAATGGTATCTCAAAAATGTATGGACACAGCACTGCCAGGATTTGGACACTGTCATTCAAATAATACCTTGCCTTCAAAAAGAATTTTTGTGGTGGGCTCAGGAATGTCACCTAAACAAGGGACTCTCTGTGACCCGGCCAGAGGCGAGTCAGATTTTAACGACAGATGCCTCGGACATTGCTTGGGGAGCTCATCTAAATGGAAAGTGGATACAAGACAAGTGGCCTGCCAGACTACAGCATCTACATATCAACATGAAGGAGATGTTAGCAGTCCAGTTTGCATTAATGGCTTTCAAGGAGTTACTTCTTCCAGGGCAGGTGTTGATTCTAACAGACAACACAACTGTCATGTGGTACATCAACAAACAAGGGGGAACACATTCTTACCCATTGTGCAGGCAAGCAATGATTTTATGGGAGACTGCCAGCTTGCAAATAACTCTTCAGGCAAGGTTTCTGCCGAGCACAGAACTCCTTAGCAGATGTGTTAAGCAGACAAATCATGGATCCCCACGGTGGAAACTGGATCTTCATGTATTTCAAAGGTTGACAGTGTCCTGGGGAACTCCAGACATAGATCTGTTCGCTTCTCCACTAAACCACCAGCTGCCAAAGTTTTGCACAAAGAGGTTACATCACACAGCTTGGAAAGTGGATGCTCTCTCTTTCAGTTGGGAAAATCTTCATGTGTATGCGTTTCCACCTCTTCCTCTTCTTCCAAAGGTGCTTCTAAAGGTCAGACAAGACAAGCCAAGGATGATTTTAATAGCTCCAGATTGGCCTCGGCAGCACTGGTACCCATTACTGAGGAGTCTAGTAAAGAAGCCTCCATGGCCTTTACCCTTGATTCCGCACCTGTTGTCTCAGAGAGAAGGCCACCTGCTCAATGTCAAGCTTCGCTCTCTTCATCTAACAGCATGGCATATTCTGTTTTGAGAGACAGCCGGTCTCAACTTCCTCAACAAGTTTTAAATGTGATTATGGAAGCTAGAAGACCTAGTACAAGGAAAGTGTAAAATGGAAGAGATTTTTATTTTGGAGTGCAGCAAGGAATTTGGAGATTTCTGAGCCTAATTTGAGTGTGGCTCTTCAATATCTTACTGAGTTATTGGACAACGGTTTGTCCTTCTCTTCCATTAAGATTCATGCTGCAGCAATTTCAGCTCACTATGATTGTGACCCACCATTGTTTTCGCATCCTTTGTTCAAGCAGTTTCTCAGAGGGGCAAAGAATATAAGACCCCACGTAGAGCTCCTACTCCTGCTTGGGATCTCAATTTTGTGTTGGAAAAACTTACTCTACAACCTTTTGAGCTCTGCGGGTACTGCTGATTTGAAATATTTGTCATGGAAGACTGCTTTTTGTTGGCTATTACTTCTGCAAGAAGGGTTTCTGAGTTGCAGGCCCTTATGGCAGTAGAGCCCTTTCTGATTTTCCATAAGGATAGGGTATCATTACGTACTAATCCTTCCTTTATGCCTAAGGTGGTTTCTAGTGTGGCTTTAAACCAAACTATTCATTTGCCCACTTTCTATGCAGATCCCCAAAATAAAGGGGAAAAGATTTTGCACACTTTAGATGTACATAGGCAGTTGCGTTATTATTATTTAAGCAGGACTAAGGACTTCAGGCAGTCTCAGCAGTTGTTTGTTTCTTTTGCTTTGAGTTCTCAGGGCAAGCCTGTGTCTAAGCAAACTATTTCTAAGTGGATTGGGTTTTGCATTTCATTTTGTTATTCCCATCATGGCAAGGAGATTCCAGCTGGGATTAGGCCTCATTCCACTAGGGCTACTGCCACTTCAACAGCATTTCTAAGGGGGGTGGCAACTAAGGATATTTTGGAGGCAGCTACATGGAGTTCAGTGCATACTTTCTCTAAGCATTATCACCTTCCTCTCTACTCTAAGTCTAGGGCTGGTTTTGCCACAGCTATTTTGCAAGGCATGTTGTCAGCTCCTGCTTCTTTTTGATTTGCCAGCCTCCCTTACCTCTGCTTTGGGATTCTACCCAATAGTAAGGACTGCAGCAATGTGGAACGAAGAACATAGTACAGTTTTGTACCTACCATAAATGTAGATGTTCGAGGATCCACATTGCTGCAGTCCAATTTACCCTCCCTCCTTCCCCTCTGTGTTTAGGGGTGGTTGTGTAGGTGAGCTTATATGTTGACATTTTTGTATATATATTTCTGTATATATATTGTACATATTTTTGGTGCAGGTATTTTGGGCCTTGTCTTTTTAGGGTCTTCTGACATCTGGGGCAAGAAAAGACTGAGGATATGACGTCGGTCATGCGCATTAGTACCCTGACGTACTGACGTCAGTCTAATGCGCCCTGACCGACGTCAGCCATATACTCTGGTATTCGGGCCGACTGGACAGCGGACTACCCGATAGTAAGGACTGCAGCAATGTGGATCCTCGAACATCTACATTTATGGTAGGTACAAAACTGTACTTTTTGATGCCCTAGAAGCTTCTTGCAGGGCAGCAGTCACTGGTTCTGTCCTTAGAAGGCATGCATGGCTTAAGGGATTAGCCCTTGCCAGACCATGTTAAATCTAAATTATTGGCTGCACCCTTACACAAAGACAACTTATTTGGCACTAAGGCAGAGGAGGTCTTACAAAAGGTGGAAGAAAAAGCTAAATCTATGCAGACAGTTAAGGATTTCCTACAGGTCCAGCCACCCAGATTCAGCAGGCATTGCCTCTCCAAGCACTGGTCCTTTCCTGCTCCCACTAGGTCAGTTCAGTCCGGACCCTGGGGAAGTAGACCCCCCGCCCAGACAGCAGCCACAGGAAATGCAGAGATCAAAACAGTGGAATTCCTCCACTTCAAAACCAGGGAGTTCTAAGCCACCCCCTCATGGTAAGAACTCACAATGACTCTCCTCCCCCACTTCCTCCCTCTGCCCACCTGCATTTACCACTAGGAGGAAAACTCTCCTTTCACGCAAGCACCTTTGCTACCATTACCAACGACCGCTGGGTCTTCAACATAGTGTCCCAGGGATACAAATTTTCTTTTCACTCCCTTACAACCTCAAAAGGGTTCCCAGATCTACCTACAAACAAGTGGGCAGAGGCGAAAAAGCAAGTCCTTTCCTTGCTCTCTCTGAGGACAATAGAGCACATTCCTGCAGCTCAGACAGGCCAAGGGTTCTACTCCAGACTTTTTCTGGTACCCAAAAAAGAGGGCACCTGGCACCCCATCCTCGATCTATCCATTCTAAACACCTTTCTGGTGATACCAACATTCAAAATGCTCACCCTCCAGCAACTGCTACCCATGCTTGCCAAGGATGCTTGGCTAGCCACCCTAGACCTAAAAGAGGCCTACCTCGACATTCCTGTCGGGGAATCATGCAGGGATTATCTACATTTCTGGGCAGAATCTCTGCACTTTCAGTTCTCTGCACTTCCCTTTGGCTTATCTAGTGATCCCAGAGTTTTCACGAAATGCCTGGCACCCGCCATTGACTTTTGCAGACAAAGGAATATCCAAATTTACCCGTACTTAAGACGATTGCCTAATTCAGGCAGACAGGAAAAGCTGCTCAAGCACCTGACCTTTGTAAAGTCCCTACTGACTTCCCTAGGGTACACTATCAACAAAAAGAAATCAAAACTAGTACCCACCCAAAGGATTATATTCCTGGGAGTAAGCCTGGACACAGCCTCCCAGATGGCATTCCTTACAATAAAAAAGCAAACTTTCCTGACAGCCTGCTTCTCTCAACTGGCCACCTCTGGGGTTCATGACATCTTGCATTTTACTCACTTCATATGCCAGACTGCATATGAGGAAACTTCAGTGGTACCTAAAAAGCCTTTGGTGTCAACACTCTTAAGATCTGGAAACTCTTATACCAGTAATACCTTGCCTAAGGAAAGATTTTTTTTGGTGGGCAACAGCATGCTCCCACAACAAGGGGACGACCTTTCTCACCACCTCCCGCTACCCAGACCCTCACCGCAGATGCATCAGAATGTGCCTGGGGTGCACACGTGGACGGCAGGTGCATATAGGGGCAATGGAACCCACAGCAAATCCATCTGCACATCAACCAGAAAGAGATGTTAGCTGTCCAGCATGCATTGACAGCCTTCAGGCTCCTTCTCTCCCCAGGGGCTCTCCTGGTCAAAATAGACAACACCACTGTGATGTGGTGCATCAACAAGCAGGGAGGGACTCACTCCTACCCCCTATGCAGGCTGGTCATGACCCTTTGGCACACAGCCTCTGCCATGCAACTCCACCTGTTAGCACAATTCCTGCCAGGTTCTCTAAACTCTCTGGCAGCCCACTTAAGCAGAAATCGTCTGGACCCACGCGAGTGGCAGCTAGGCAAAAGAACCTTCACCCTAATAACTCAGAAATGGGGCACCCCGAAGGTCGACCCCTTTGCCTCGAACACCAACCATCAGCTCAGCAAGTTCTGCACCAGGGAGCATCACTGCATGGCTTGGAAAGTGGATGCCCTATCCTTCCCCTGGGTCAACATATGGGGACATATGCATTTCCTCCACTACCTCTCATCACCAGGGTACTGCTCAAAATAAGGGAGGAAAAACCAAGGACAATTCTTATTGTTCCAGACTGGCCTCGTCAGCACTGGTAACCACTGCTGTGCAGCCTGTCCCCACAGCCACCATGGCATCTCCCTGAGATGCCAACCCTCCTGACCCAGAGGGAAGGAGAATTCATGCATCACCAATTGCAGACCCTCATTTTGGCAGCCTGGCTTATTTCCTGACCACTGATCAGTCTGCCAACCTCAGTAGACAGGTTCTAGATGTTATACGTGAGGCCAGATGCCCTAGCACTAGAAAGTCTTATGCTGACAAATGGAAAAGGTTCTGCACCTGGATTCAGGCTAAGGGAGCTGATACGGCACAGCTTTCCCTACCTCTCATCCTGGATTACGTAGCTGACCTGGTGCACAGTGGTCTCTCCTTTTACTCTATTAAAATTCATGCCTCTGCTATCTCTGCTCATTTCCACACTGAGCACCCCTTTTCTTACACCCTCTGATCAAACAATTCCTAAGAGGGGCTAGCAACTTGAGGCCACCCAGAAGCGCACCTACCCTAGCTTGGGACCTTAACTTTATGCTGGAAAAACTCACCCTGCCCCCCTTTGAACCAGCATCTTCAGCAGAGTTAAAATTTCTCTCCTGGAAGACAGCTTTTCTTCTGGCCATCACTTCAGCCAGAAGAGTCTCCGAGCTACAAGCACTCATGGCTGTGGGAGCCCTTCATCATCTTCCATGCTGACTTTTCCTCAGGACTAACCCATCCTTCATGCCCAATGTGGTGTCCAGTGTGGCTCTCAACCAATCCATTAATTTGCCCAGCTTTTACCCTAACCCACAAAATAAGGGGGAAAGGATCCTGCACGGTCTAGATGTGCACAGACAGCTCAGATTCTATCTAGACAGGACTAAGTCATTCAGAAAGTCTGATCAATTACTGGTTAGCTTTACTGCAGTGGCCGAGGGCAAAGCCATCGCCAAACAAACAATTTACAAATGGATAGCACACTGCATCCATTTCTGTTACCAGCAACACGGAAAACCTCCCTCTAAGGGAGTCAGGACTCACTCCACCAGAGCAGCCTCCACCTCTGCAGCTTTCATCAGAGGACCCCCCCCCCACCCCCACCTCCACCCCCTGGGACATCCTGAAGACTGCCACCTGGACATTTGTTCACACTTTTACCAAGCATTACCACCTGCCTGTCTTCTCCAAATCCAGGGCAGGCTTTGCCACTGCAGTCTTGCAGGTCATCCTAGCCAGCCCCTAGTCTCCTTGACTGCCTCCACCCTTTTCCCCAGCTTTGGGAATCAACCCAAATGTGATGACTGCAACAGTGAAACACGAAGAACGTAGTACAGTTGTGTACACTTACCATAAATGCAGATGTTCGAGTGTATTGACTGTTGCAGTCCTGGTTTCCCTCCCTCCACCCCCCTCTTCTTTCTCTCTCTCCTTACAAGGAACATGTTGGTATTTACTTTCTACTGGTGGGGTTCTTCCACCATAACCTGGCTCCCACTTGAGGGCTCCTGACAGGGCAAGAAAAACTGATGTAATGGCGTTGGCTGCTTTACTTTATACTACTGACGTCAGTCCTGAAGCAACAGCAACCGACGCAGAAATACTAAGCCTCTGGTATTCGGGCCGGCCGAGGGCTACCCTGGCAGGGATAACCCAAATGTGATGACTGCAACAGTGAATGCACTTGAACATCTACATTTATGGTAAGTGTACACAACTGTACTTTCTCATGCCAGAAGTAATGCCTCTCTCACTGTCTCGATAAGGCTTCTTAATGCTTCACTTTGGCCAGTGTAGTAAATCTTTCAGCTAGTTTCTGGTAGTAAAATCTAAGACATGGGTGCTTTTTATCTTAATTTTCAGTAGTACTTTGGTAAGAATGATTTTCCAGTCTTGACTACTTTTGTTTCCAAAAGGTGGGACTTCTTGCTGGAGATTTGGAGATCTACTTTTTCTGGTAAATGACCTTCTTTGTATGTACCTGGTGGTAAGCAGTTTAGTGCAACTAGATCATTTCATTGCTTGCAAACTCTTTAAGGGATTCACAGGAAGTGTTTTGTTGTGTCTGTATCAAGATCCACAAACAGTTTTTAAAGAAAATGCTTGCACTGCACCAGTGGAACAGTTACACATAATCTAAGCTGTGAGTTCATATGCTTAAGTTTTAGTTTTATTATTTATTTTTTCACTTCAAATATGCCAGGAATGCAGTGTATTGTTAAACTGAAGGCTGCCTGCAGTGGGTGAACATTTCTGGTGCATCATTCTTTGCTGCCTGTAGTGACTGTTCTTAAAAATTTTGCACTCACATGTACATCTCACTCTTTGTGAAGACTAAGGAATAGTACACATCTCTGGGGTCTCCAGTTCCATTTAACTGTTAGCGTAATTCAGACCTCCTCCTAGCATGTTTTGTTCAATGTTTAGCATCTTTGGTTATTACTCAGGCAACCCAAAATATGCTAAGTTTGATGTCCTTCATGGATGCATCTGCAGTCATAACAGCTGGGTTGTCCTGTCGTCAGGCAGCCCGTCAGTCGGCCGGATTCCAAAGTCCGGTCCGCTGATGTCGCTCTTCATCCGACGTCATCTCTGTTGGACTTCGTATAAAGGCATCAGCCGACGCCATTTTCCTCAGTCTTTCTTGCCGCGAAGCAGAAGCTGTTCGCAAGTGCCGGTCGGTCGGATCCAGAGATTTTTCTACCGAATACTACTCAAGACTTCTAAAGCTAAGTACCCGCTGGGGACTCTTTCTTGCCTCAGCCGATGTCAGAAAAAGTTAATAATTGTTTAACCTGTGGGAAACAAATACCTCATAAAGATTTCCATTCTTACTGTCTGCCTTGTTTAGGCCCAGCCCACGACGTAGCAGCCTGTTCGCCTGTGTTTCCTTCAACCGAACGCTTAGGCGCCGGTCGGAGTTTGCAGAACAGTTTTTCGGTTCTGACTTTGCTTACATTATGTCGCCGGAACCCCCGACTACACTTTCTGCCAAAAACGCAAAGAAAAGACCGTCCGCGGTTTCGCTGAAACCACGCTTAAGCAAACCGCGAGTGTCTCGGTTTCGCCGAACCGAGAAAACTGATCTAGGTACAGCCGAATCTATCTACACTTGAGGCCCCTGCTACAATTCTTGAATCGGCCTCTGAAACTTTACCCACTGACTTATCAGACACCATTCCCTGGATGTCTCTACCCCAGCACGTGGTGCTGCTAGGCCTCCAGCAGCCATGTCCATTAAGGCCTTCGCCAGGGCTAAAGCAGCCAAGTCTACCAAATCAGTGCCTGTTAAACCACCCTCAACCAGGCCCTCTTCTAGTTCTCATATGCTCACCTTGGCAGAAGATTTGATTTCTTTAATTAGAGGATCTCAACCTCACCCAGACAGGGCCTCTCAGCCCCCAGATAAGAGACCTAGGGCAGAGCGCCCTGAGCCAGTGTCCTCTGATGATTCTGCAGATGAATCAGACATTACTGACCAGCCAGAGGCCCCTTTCTAATTTTGAGGATTCTGATGCTGAAGAATCCATTCCAGCAGCTTCCCTCCAGAAGAATTCTCCTTTGGGAAACCTTGCATGCCATGCGAGCAGTTCCAATGGCAGCAACAAGAATTCTCAGACTCGAAAAGACTTAGGACCTTTCTGCACCTTCCACAGCACAGGCCCTTAGCTATACCTCCTGTTCTTTCTGTGGTAGATGACGCTTTTAATGATGTCTGCTCTGCTCCAGACTCACCCCAGCCCCTGCCAAACCAGACAGATTTTACAGGGTGCCTGACACTCATCACCACCTTTACAAGGCCCCCCTTGCAGACCCAGAAACTATATCCCAGGGTCCCAAGGCAGTTGCCACCATAGCTAAAACCCTACTCCTTCTGAAAGGGAAGCAAGGGCATTAGACAGATGGGGTAAAAAAGTATACACTTCAGCTACTCTTTCAGCTAGAGCTTTAAACTGCCAGTTTCACATGATTCAATACCAAGAGTTTATGCTTGATCAGTTAACTAAAAAATTAACCACTGATGAAGCTCTTGACAAGGAATATGTATTAGAAATGGTAAATAACATACAACAGGTTAGTAACCATTCCTTAAAATGTGGCTATGATGCACTGGAGGCTTCATTTAGATCAGCCATGACTGGCACAGTGATAAGAAGGCATGCATGGCTTAAGGAGCAAGCTCTACCAGATCATGTTAAAGCTAAATTGTTAGATGCTCCTATGGATAAGACAAGTTTGTTTGGTGCACCTGCCCAGCAGGTTATGAAGAAAATGGAGGAAAAGGCAAAATCAGTTCAAACTGTTAAAGATTTCCTGCAGGTTCAACCCCAAGGTTTAGCAGGAACTGGCCTGCCAAGAATTGGTCCTTTCCTGACTCCACAAGATTTCAAAGGGGCAGGAATAGACGTTCCAGAGGCAGAAACCAAACCAGAGGAAGTGCCTACAGAGGACGACAGTGGCAAGGTAACAACAGAGGCACAGACGCAGCCACTGCCTCTACTTCAACACAGCCACAGTGACTTACTCCTAAAACCGCCTACCAGGGAGCAAATAGCAGCTCCACTAGGCGGAAGGTTAACTTTATTTGCAAAAAACTGGCACCACATAACAAAAGACAAGTGGATTCTGCAAATTATACATCAAGGTTACCGATTCCACTTCCACACTACACCAGTCAAAAGAGGAATGCCAAATCTACCTCCAAATCAAAAAACAGAAGCTTTACAACAGATAATGGAGTTAGTAAACATGAGAGCTGTGGAAAAGTGCCTGCAGCAGAGCAAGGAAAGGGGTTCTACTCCAGACTGTTCCTAGTTCCAAGAAAGGAAAAAAGTTGGAGACCAATTCTAGACCTGTCCACCTTGAATACATACATCATTGTCCCAAAATTCAAAATGCTGACCCTACAGCAACTTCTTCCCATGCTGGGCAAGGAGTGTTGGCTGGTAACTCTAGATCTCAAGGAGGCATACCTGCACGTCCCTATTCGACCAATCTGCAGAAGATACCTCAGATTTCTTGCAGGATCAGAGCACTATCAATTCTCAGCATTGCCTTTTGGCTTATCTACTGCCCAGAGTATTCACAAAATGCCTGGCATCAGTAATCGCATACTGCAGACTACAGGGAATTCATATTTACCCATACCTGGACGACTGCCTGCTACAAGGGGACAACAAAAGCAAGTTGACAACAGATTTGCAAAGGGTCATTTACTTGCTACAAGCACTGGGATACACAGTCAATCTACAAAAGTCAAGACTGATACCATCCCAAACAAGGACATTCTTGGGAGCGGAATTGGACACAGTGAGACAAATGGCATTCCTAACTACAGAAAACAAAAGAGCTCCTCTTTACTTCTTGTCACTAACAAAGCTGAACAAATTAACAGCAAGAAAAGTTCTGCAGGCCTTGGGCTTCATGGCATCATGCATAATTTTGGTTCCATTTGCCAGACTACATATGAGAAAACTACAGTGGTACCTACGAATTTATGGTCCCAACACAGGCACAGCCTCGAAACAGAAATTCCACTAATTCCATGCTTAAAACAGGAGTTCCTATGGTGGGCCCAGACATGCCGGGTCCAACCCAGGCCTCCCTTTCACAGATGTCAAGCAAGCCAGAGCATTACAACAGATGCTTCAGACCTAGGATGGGGGGCACACATGCTGGACAAATGCGTGCAAGGATTGTGGACTCAGGATCAACTTCACCTGCACATCAACCTAAAAGAAATGCTGGCTGTAAAATTGGCTATCCAAAAGTTCAGACCATTTCTCAAAGAGGGCCAGCTGCTGATAAGGACAGACAACACCACAGTCATGTGGTACATCAACAAACAGGGAGGCACTCATTCATACCCTCTATGCAGAATGACTTTGGAACTGTGGACCCTGGCACTCAGCTACAACATCCAGCTGCAAGCAAGATTTGTACCAGGAAAGAAAATACTCTAGCGGACATTTTAAGCAGGACCACATCAGATGCTCACGAATGGCACCTGCACCCGGACATCTTCAGGACCATTACAAAGAAATGGGGAATGCCTCAGATAGATCTATTTGCATCTCCACACAATCACCAACTCAAAAAATTCTGCACAAGGACATTTCACCCACTAGCATGGAAAGTGGATTCGCTCTCCTTCAGCTGGAAGGGCCTAACAGTTTATGCATTCCCACCTCTCCTTGATACACAAAGTACTCCTAAAAATCAAGGAAGAACATCCAAGGATAATCCTGATAGCTCCAAACTGGCCAAGACAACACTGGTATCCACTACTAAGGAGCTTGTCTCGAACAATATGTGGCCAATACCCTGATGCCTTTGATGCTAACTCAGAACAACTACAGCACCATGCATCCAAACCTGAAAACCTTACAACTGACTGCATGGAACATCACATAGCAGCAGCTAATCAAGAACTTTCCCAAAGAGTTAAAGACATTATTCTTGAAGCACGACCTTCAACAAGAAGGAACTACGCTGGAAAATGGAAAAGGTTTGTCAGTTGGAGTTCTGAAAGAGGAAAAGATGTGTCAAACATAGATATGCCTAACATCCTGGAGTATCTGGCAACTTCTCCATTCAGGCCTGTCCTACTCCTCCATCAAGATACATGCATCAGCTATTTCAGCAGAATACAGCTTTGATCCACCTGTTTTTCACACCCTCTGCTCAGACAATTTCTCAGAGGAATCAAGAATGTAAAACCTCCAAGAAAGCCACCATTACCAGCTTGGGACTTAAACTTAAAGTTGACACTATCACCCTTTGAGCCAGCAGCAACAGCAGACTTACAACACCTGTCATGGAAAACTGCTTTCCTGCTGGCAATTACCTCAGCAAGGAGGGTTTCAGAACTACAGGCCTTAATGGCAGTGCAACCCTTCCTAATCTTCCACCAAGATAGAGTATCCATGAGGACTAATCCAACATTTATGCCTAAGGTGGTATCCAGAGTGTCTTTAAACCAGGCAATCCACCTACCTACCTTCTTTCCCAACCCACAAAACAGAGGGAAAGAATACTGCATACCTTGGATGTACATAGACAGCTACGATACTACTTGGACAGAACCAAAAGCAGCAGAAAAACTGACCAACTTTTTGTGGCCTATGCAACAGGAAGAGAGGGAAAAGCTATTTCCAAACAGACAATCTCCAAATGGATAGGAAATTGCATACGATTCTGTTACTCCTTCCATGGAAAACCAATTCCACAGAACATAAGACCTCATTCTACAAGGGCAACAGCCACTACCACAGCCTTCTTACGAGGAGTGGCTACCAAAGACATTATTGAGGCGGCTACTTGGACCTCCGTGCATACATTTGCCAAGCATTATAATTTGCCTCTATATTCCAGATCCCGAGCAGGGTTTGCCACTGCTGTACTGCAAGGGATCCTAAACCCACCATAATCTACCTTTATCCTCCTCCCCTAGTTGGCTATGGTATTCTACCCAGCTGTTATGACTGCAGATGCATCCATGAAGGACATAGTACAGTTTTGTACCTACCATAAATGTAGATGTCCGAACTGGATAGCATCTGCAGTCAGGATTACCCTCCTCCTTCCCTTCTGAGGTACTCCTAGGGTGTTTACCCTCCTAATAGCTAGCTGATGGGGGGGAGTCTTTTATGGTGTATTTGTTTGTATATATGTACATACATGCTTATTTTGTGGTTACCTCTATTCTTTTGGAAACATTGGCATCTATCCAAAATTTTAGCCTTCAGGAGGGCTTCTGGCATCTGGGGCAAGAAACACTGAGGAAAATGGCGTCGGCTGATGCCTTTATACCCGAAGTCCAACAGAGATGACGTCGGATGAAGAGCGACATCAGCCGAAGCCGGACCCGGACTTTGGAATCCGGCCGACTGACGGGCTGCCTGACGACAGGACAACCCAGCTGTTATGACTGCAGATGCTATCCAGTTCGGACATCTACATTTATGGTAGGTACAAAACTGTACTTTTTCTTGGATCCCAGTCACAATATTGCATGTTAATGGTACTGTCAAATTGTCATCTTCATAACTGATGGTATTTGATCAAAAAACCTGCACCAATGTCCAGTGCAACCTCTATTTAAAACCTGAAATAATGCCCTGGAAGAATCTGTGCCAGAAGCTTAAAACCTACATTAGTTCCCAGTGTAGCATTTTTGAATGTCTTAAAACCGGCTTCTGCCAGCATCCTGTGTGTAATAGCACTGAAGAGATGTTCATCATATCATCCACTTTTGTAGTAGTTGTAGCTTCTTGGCACTTCCACTGCAGGAGGCCCAACACCTGCTCTGACTTTCATAGCTTTGCAATTTCCCCCCTCCTGGCCCAGTGAATGTCTGCCCACCTAATTTGCCAGTATGTCAGTGGTGTAAGAGACACATCTACCTGCACAGTCTTTAGTTCTTTCTTTTCAAAACATTGCAGGATGGGTATCTCCTCCAGGGAAATGGTGGAATTTTTCACAGCCTTCTTTCAACCCACTCCTTCTCAGGTCCGACTTCCGTAGGGAGCAATAGGCAAATTATGTACAAAAACTTCATACCCAGTACCCATTGTCTTTTCTGCTTAGGAGCAGAACATCATTGCACCTAAGACATTGCAATCCTGTTTTTTCTAGCTCAGTACTTTCCTGTAGACCTAGTGTCTTAAACGCATGGCCTACTTAAAGATGGTGCATTCTGCTTGCCTAGACATATCGTCACAACTTAAGAAGAAGCTTAAAAGGACCAGGTCAGAAAATCCATCGACTGTGTTTGATTCTGACATACTCACTGAGATTTCATAATCTACAATATATCTATATGTCTTTTTATCACTGTTACATTATTATTCATCTTAGGGATCTCCTTCAAAGATAGCCCAATGTCCAGCCAGTATACCAAAGCCTATAGAGCTTGTATGTGCCATACATCACACGTCCTCCCCACACAGGACTTAGGGCATAAAGGTGACATACGGATGCAGTTATCCAGAGCTTCTTTGCCGCTGGTCCAAATGCCAGCATTTCTCATTGGTATGAAAGCCCTTTTGTTGTGCTGAATACCTAGCTGTTAGATATGTGCCCCGTTGGGGTCTTTTATCTTTTTTCTTTGGTCTTATTCCTTTTTGGTTACCTAGATCTAGTTCATGTCATCCAAGAAGACAAAATGTCAGTGCTGGAGGCAGATTCCCTGTAAGGATCATCACAAAGAGTGTCTTTTTGTCTGGGTGCTTCCCGTGGCCATATGTCCTGTAACATTTGTACCCAAGACTCCTAGAAGTTGGTTGTCTTCTCTGGCCATCTGTCTTGAGAGCCAAAGGCTTAGACTGTTAGACCAAGGTAGCATGTTAGAATCTTCTAACCCTGAGGTCTTTTTAAGCAAGATGAAGGCCAAGAAATCTTGGTCAGATTCTCTGGCTGTCCACTGTCCACCAGATGTCTCTCCTGAAGCGGGTAGAAGCTCTGTAGGCTATCTGGTGTCTACTTCAGATTCCTCTGCCTTGACCCTGTCCTTTCGCATGTCCTGTGAGTCTTTGCAGGTGTGTGCTCCAGACGTTGAGGAGGAACAGCAGTTAGCAATCCGACTACCGGAGTACACAAAAAACACAAAGAAAAAGACAGAGACAGACCGTCCAGGTCCAAAACCGATGACGAAGCTTCTCGTAAGCCAGTCACCGGTACTCAGTGAGGTGCTTTCGCAGCCCCTGATACCCGCTACGTTCGAGTCACAGGCCCCTACCGAGACCCATGTGGAGTCCGGCACACCGCAATATACTCAAAGTATTGGACCCATGGATGTCTCTCCCTCTGATGGGTCCGGAGCCGCTGAGCAGGCACCGGCTTCTGAGGGTGTATTCAGGGCTCAACATTTTTATGTAAAACCGACAGCTGCAAAACCAAAGACAAAAGCAACTTCTAAAGCTAAAAAAGGACGCATGAGCCATGTGCACAGGCTGCTATGCCTAAAAAACAGATGTTCAAAATGGCTGAAGACCTTATTACCTTGATTAGGAGTTCCCAGCCCCCTCCTGATAAGAGGCCTAGGCAAGACACTGATTATGAATCTTCAGATCAGGTTTCTATTTCTTCTGATTCCTCTTTTGATCAGGAATTATCTATACCTCCCTGTGAGGATTCTGATGCAGAGGAATCTATCCAATCTGCATCACCTCCTGAGGATTATTCATTTGGAGAAACCTTGCATACTTTGAGGGAGCATTTTCACTGGGAGAGTCAAGATTTCTCAGAGTCAAAAAAGAGGCTCAGGGATTTCCTTCTCCCTCAGCACAGGCCTTTAGCCATACCCCCTGTTTTAGATATTGTGGATGATGTGTTTTTGGAGACGAGCTTGACCCCTGACTCCTTACAGCCGGCTCCCAGTAAGCCTGACAGATATTACAGGGTCCCTGACTCACACTAATTTTTATTTAGAAACCCTGCTGCTGACCTTGAAACTATTTCACAGGGTCCAAAGGGAGTTAAGGCCTCAACAGCAAAAAATCCTACCCCCTCTCATAGAGATTCAAGGGCACTGGATAGATGGGGAAAGAAGGTTTATACATCTGCAACCTTGGCAATTAGGGCCTTAAACTGCCAGTTTCATATGCTCAAGTATCAACAACATGTTATGGGATTGCTGAAACAGAAAATAATGTTGATTTCTGAATGTGCGGAAAATAAAAAATTGCAGGAATTATTGCATGCAGCTGAACAAGTTGGAAAGCATACTTTGCAATGTGGTTTTGATTCCTTGGAGGCCTCCTGCAGGGCCACAGTTACTGGATCTGTGATTAGGAGGCATGCCTGGCTAAAAGAGAAAAATTTGCCTGATCATGTTAAAGCTAAATTACTGGATGCACCTTTACAGCATGATACTCTGTTTGATATTAAGGAAGAAGAGGTTTTAAAGAAAATGGAAGACAAAGCTAAGTCTATGCAAACTGTAAAAGATTTCTTACAAGTGCTTGCCACCAAGATTCAGTAGACACTGGCCTACAAAAAAAATTAGTCCTTTCCTGTGTCCGACAGAGCTCAAAGGGGCAAATCCAGATGCCCCAAAGGTTCTAGATACCAGGCACAAGATTCTTACAGGTCAAAGCAATGGGGTGCTTCTACCTCCAAATCTGGAGGAGATAAAGCACAACCCTACTGAAAACAGTCCTAATGACTTCCCACTGACTTCACCAAGCACTTACCTTTTGGCAGCACCCTTAGGGGGAAAATTAGCACTTTTTGCAAAATTGGTAGTTAATAACCCAGGACAAGTGAGTGCTAAACATAGTATCACAGGGATACAGATTCCATTTCCATAGTCTGCCAGTGGCAAACGGTTGGCTGGATCTGCCAAAAAATCAATGGGCAGAGGCACAGAAACAGGTTATGGCCCTCATGGATATGGGGGCTATTCAGCCAGTACCAGAACAAGAAAAAGGACAAAGGGTTTTACTCCAGACTGTTCTTGGTACCCAGAAAGGACAAGGCCTGGCGGCCAATACTAGATTTATCAATTTTGAACACATTCCTGGACATTCCAAAATTCAAAATGCTGACTTTGCGGTAGCTTCTGCCCATGCTGGGCAAGAATGCTTGGCTGGTGACATTAGACCTAAAAGAGGCTTACCTGCATGTCCCAATAAGGGAATCGTGCAGAAGATACCTCCGTTTCAAGGGTGGCTTAATGCATTACCAATTCTCTGCACTGCCCTTTGGCTTATCTACTGCGCCCAGGGTCTTTACAAAGTGCCTGGCACCAATAATTGCTTTTTGCAGACAAAGAAGTATACAAATATATCCTTACTTGAACGACTGTCTCATTCAAGCAGGAACAATGACATACTTCTTCAGCAGCTGGCGTTTGTGAAAAGGCTTCTAACATGCCTAGGGTACACAACAAACGAAAAGAAATCACAACTGGTACCCTCTCAAAAGATAACATTCCTGGGTGTAAGCTTGAATACAACTGCCCAGATGGCTTTCCTCACGCCAGACAAACAAAGGCAACTGACTACTTCATACTGATGGCAACAAAAACCCAGTTATCTGCAAGACAAACTCTGCAGGCTTTGGGGTTCATGGCATCCTGCATCCTACTGATTTCATATGCAAGACTGCATATGAGGAAACTTCAATGGTACCCAAAATGTTTATGGAGTCAACATTGTCACAGTCTAGAAACAATGATTCCTCTCATTCCCTGGCTACAACAGGAGTTTCTATGTTAGGCAAAGACATGTCACCAAAACATGGGACGGGCCTTCACTCTACCTCCTGCCAGCCAAACCTTAACAGACACATCAGATTATGCATGGGGGGCTCACCTGGTGGGAAGATGCATTCAGGGTATATGGACCCCAAAACAAATGCATCTGCATATCAACCAAAAAGAGATGTTAGCTGTTCAAAATGTTCTGACAGCCTTCAAGGACAACACCACGGTTATGTGGTATATAAACAAGCAGGGGGGCATGCACTCATACCCCCCTTTGCAGACTAGCCATGGCACCGTGGGACACAGCTTTGACTTACCAAGTACATCTTCAAGTTCAGTTCCTGCCAGGAAAACATAATACTCTGGCAGACGATTTAAGCAGAATCCTTATGGACTGTCACGAGTGGAAACTAGATCCACAAATCTTCAGCATGATAACAAAGAAATGGGGGAGCCCGGGCATAGATCTATTTGCCTCTCCTAAAAATTATCGATTGAAAAGATTCTGCACAAGGACTTATAACCGACCAACATGGAAAGTGGACACCCTATACTTCAGTTGGAAAAACCTATCAGTTTACACCTTTCCTCCTCTGCCTCTTCTTCCCAAGGTCCTACTAAAAGTCAGACAAGAGAAACCAAAGATGACACTAATTGCCCCAGACCGGCCCCGCCAATACTGGTACCCAATCCTAAGGAACTTGTCTCAATACCCAGCTTGGACCTTACCTCAAAGGCCTCAATTACTGTCCCAGCAAAACAATCAGATCCTGCACAATCAGCTGCAAATACTGAACCTGGCAGCATGGCTAATCATGTAGTTATGCAAACAGCACCTCTCAGTAAAGTTGTGATGGATGAATTGTGGAAGCCAGAAGGCCTAGTACTAGAAAATCTTATGCTGATAAATGGAAGAGATTCTGTGCTTGGAATCGAGCACAAGGAACTGATGCAGCAGAACCAAATATTCATCAGATATTACAATACTTGACTGAGATACTTGACAAAGGCCTATCTTTCTCATCAATAAAAATCCATGCCTCTGCCATTTCGGCTCATTACAATACAGAGCCACCAATCTTTTCTCATCGTTTATGAAAGCAGTATCTTAGAGGTGCCAAAAATTTAGGGCCTTCCAGAAGATCACCAGTATCTGCATGGGACCTCAGTTATGTGTTGGAAAAGCTCACCCTGCCTCCATTTGAACCAGCTGCTACTGCAGAGATAAAGTTCTTATCATGGAAAACAGCTCTGCTCCTAGCAATTACTTCAGCAAGAAGAGTCTCAGAGCTACAGGCCCTCATGGCTGTGGAGCCCTTTATCATATCCTACCCAGACAGGTTGTCTCTGAGGACCAATCCTTCATTTATGACTAAGGTGGTTTCCATTGTGGCTCTTAACCAAAGTATTCATCTGCCAACCTTTTATCCAAATCCGCAGAACAAGGGGGAGAGAATTCTGCATTCCTTGGACGTACACAGACAGCTAAGATTCTACTTGAGCAGGACTAAAGCTCTAAGAAAAACTGAGCAGTTACTAGTGACATATGCTGCAGGATCAGAAGGAAAGGCTATTTCAAAGCAGACTATTTCAAAGTGGATAAGCCACTGCATTCGTTTCTGCTACTTACACCATGGCAAACCTGTGCCCAAGGGCATTAGGTCTCATTCCACCAGAGCTGCAGCTACATTGGCAGCCTTTCTCAGAGGAGTACCAACCAACGACATTCTAGAGGCTGCTACTTGGAGTTCTGTTCACACCTTTACAAAGCATTATCATTTGCCTCTCTACTCTAAGTCCAGGGCAGGCTTTGCCACTGCAGTTCTGCAGGGCCTTATAGCCGCCCCTAATGCTGTTTAGCTCCAGCCTCCCATCCATAGCTTTGGGATTCTACCCAAAGTAATGACTGTAACAGTGAAACAAGAAGAACATAGTACAGTTGTGTACACTTACCATAAATGTAGATGTTCGAGTGTATTCACTGTTGCAGTCCAGGTTACCTACCCGCCATCCCCCCTTTCATTCTGGAGTTTATCTTTCCTTCTCTGTCTTCTACAACCTATGTGGTGTATTTGCTTGTAGATGAAGGTAAAGTTTGTATTGATGCATGTATATGTAGTTTATATATATATATATATATATATATATATATATATATATATATATATATATAATTTTTAAAATTTTTTTTTTTTTTTTTTGCTACCTTTTTGGGGGCACCTGACATCTGGGCAAGAAAAACTAAAGAAAATGGCGTTGGCTGCTTGTTTTATACCCTTGACGACCTGACTTCATAGAAGAAGAGACCGCAACCGACGCAGGACCCAAGACTTTGGAATTCAGGCCGACTGAGGGCAACCTGCCAGCAGATTACCCAAATGTAATGACTGCAACAGTGAATACACTCGAACATCTACATTTATGGTAAGTGTACACAACTGTACGTTATGTAATTACTTCAGAAGTATGTGTACTTAAAATGTGATCTGTGTTTAACTTTGTTCTTACTATTTCTTTACTTAAAACGTTTTTGGGAGCTTTTTTCCTCGGGTCTCTGCTGAAAAAGGGCTTCTAAGAACCCAGACAGACTAACCCGGTTAACAAATGTAAAAATAAAGTAAAAATAAAAACTCTTCAGGCAGTGTAATGGCAGATACCTTGAGCATGACCAAAACACAGGCTCATGAATGGATGCTTCACACAGATATGTTTCTGGGCATAGTCCCACCAATGGGGTACTCCTCAGGTAGATCTTTTTGCCTCCCCTCTGAACAGGCAGCTACCTCTTTTCTGTTCCAGAGTGCCATGCTCTCTTGCATGGAAGACTGACACCCTTTCATTTCCTTGGAAGGGGATAATGTTCTTCTTGTTTCACTGTTGCAGTCATCACATTTGGGTTATCTGCTTGCAGTAGCCCTCAGTCGGCCTGATTATCAAAGTCTTGGGTCCTGCGTCGGATGCTGTCTCATCTTCCATGACGTCAGGTAGTCAGGGGTGTAAAGCATGCAGCCGAAGCCATTACGTCAGTCTTTCTTGCCGTGCAGTGCCCGAAGCAGAAGCACTTCGCAAGTGCCAGTCGTCCGACTCCTAAAAATTTTGTTTTCGAGTTTCAGAACCGAAGTCTTCAACTAAGCTAAGTACCCTGTTGGGGAACCTTTTTCTTTTTCTAAACCGATGTCAGTAAAAGTTAACAATTGTATTTCTTGTGGAAAGCAAATACCTCATCAGGATTTTCATTCGTACTGCATTCCTTGCTTAGGCTTAGACCATGACGTACCTCACTGTTGGTTTTGTGCCTTATTCAAACCTCAAACTATTCGTCATCATTTATTTACGCTTCTAAATATTTTGGTACTCTGTTCAATTATCCAGAAATGGCTTCGCGAAGCCACCCGGCTACCGACATTGCGAAAAAACACAAAGATAAGGACAGAGACAGACCGCATCAGTCCAAAGCTGCCGACGACGCTTCTCCTAAGCTACTCGCCAGTTTGCTGGTTTATCAGCCCTAGGGCCTATACAAGCCTAGCTATAACAATTCCCTGGCTATTTCTTCCCACACTATTTACTTCCCTGGACCCCTGTCTAGCAGGGTGACTGACGTGATCCCCGGGGTGAATTTCCTTTCTCCTATCCAATCGTCAAGGTTCCTTTTGAAGAGGACCAAAGAGGCACTCTGCTTGACATGTATGGGCAATCTATTCCAGAGTCTGGGTCAGGAACCTATCCCTCCAACATGTTTTGTTTATTGTGATGACAAGGTTTAGATCCCTGGAATGTGTGGCTCTGAGGGATTGGGATTTCTTTAAGTGTAGCATGTCCAACAGCTCTGGGTTCGACATGGCCTTGTATGTTAAGCAAAGATCGCCTCTGAGTAGACGATATGCGACAGAGTATAGCTGGAGATTTTTAAGGCGGTCAGCGTAGGGCATCTGCTTTAGGCCTGTGATTCTTTTAGTGAGGTATTTCTGTGGCCTTTCCAGTTGTTACAGATGTCTTGAGAGGTACATACCAAACGGGGCATTGTATTCTATAATGGGTCTAATGAGGGATGAGTACAGTGGGACAATGACCTCCTTTTTTCTGGATGAAAAACCCTTAGTGATGAGGTGTGCCACATAGAAGGATTTCCTGACTGTTGTGGTGATGTGGTTATCGAAGGTGAGACCACTGTCCCCCTCTGTCCCTAAGTCTCTTATCAAACTTTCGGTGTTTAGTGTACTGCCACCTATATGGTAATTCACGGATACATGTTTTTTCCCAAAGGGGATAACTATACATTTCTTGGCATTGAGCTTGAGCCCATGGCTCTGGCACCAGGCATCTGTTTCTGTAAGGCCCTTTTGTAGAGTATCCACATAATTTGGGGATTCAATAATGGCTCCCAGTTTGCAGTCATCTGCAAACTTTGTTATCCAGAGTCCCTTAGTGTTGGCCTGTACTTCAGAGAAGTAGATGCCAAACAAGAGCGGTCCCAGGACTGAACCCTGAGGTTCTCCACTTGTCACTTGTCTGGAGCTGGATTTGGAGGCGGCTACTTTTACAGTGTGGGTTCTATCCGTAAGCCAGTTAGCAACTCATTGGGTGACGTAGGGATTAATGCCCAGCTTAGTAAGTTTATCTATGATTCCAGAGTGGGGGATGGTGTCAAAGGCCTTGGCAAGGTCTAGATAGGCTGTGTGGACCACCTTACCCTTGTCCATGGCTCTGGAGACTGATTCGAATAAGTCAGTCATGTTCAGGAGACAAGATCGGCCCTTCACGAACCCAAACTGGGTGGGGTCCAGTGTTTGAATGTTGCCAATGTCTTTGTTTATAAGTTCCATGATAATACGCTCCATGGCCTTGCAGATAAGGCTTGTCAGACTGATGGGACGGTAGTTTCCGGGATCCAAGGTGGATCCCCTTGGAGTGGGATAACTGTAGCTGTGCGCCACTCAGTGGGCACAAAACCTTAGGTGAGGCTATGATTAAACATGACACTTACGTGAGGTGCCAGTTCATATTGTAGTTCATGTAGTACACAGCCTGGGATGTCATCTGGTCCCATGGATGCTGTATTCTTAGCTTTGGAGAGTGCATTTTTTTACCTGTGTGGCCGTTATTACCAGAATTTGGAAATCTTCCGGTATTGAGATGGGCCATTTAGGGGGTGAGAGGGGGGTGAAGTTGGCACTGAATCGATCTGCCAGGATATTGGCAATATACTTGGGATCAGTATATTTAATGCCATTCTGTTTTAGCTCAGAGCAGATCTGAGCATTGCCATTTAGATTCTTGACATAGTTATAGAATGCCTTGTTGTTGTCTTTGGAATCTTTGGCAATTTTATTTTCGTAACTAGCTTTCGATGATTTTATGAGGGATCTCAGTTTCTTACTGAGGCTGGTAAGGAAGTTTTTTGCATCCTGGGATTTTCCTTTTTTCTGCAACAGTTTCTTCCTTTTGTTGTAAAGTTTGTTTATGGCAGGGGACCACCAGATTGGCTTTTTTTTTTTTGGATGAGAGCATCTTGGTTCTATTTGGGATGGCACGATTTATGCATGAGTGGATGTGCTCGTACAGTGCCTTAGTGTAGGATTCAGCAGTTGAACTTTCAGCTCCCGTCTGCATGGGTGTCATGAAGTTTGTCACTTCTAACTTGAGTAGCATGAAGCTGGCTTTGGAGAAGTTTTTTATGGAGGTTTCCTTACTGGGGGGGTGGGGGTGGGATGTGGATGTTAAGGGTGATATGGTTAGACGTGACAAACGAGGGGGTGACCATAGGTGTGGAGCATCGATTTCCCATGTTGGTAATGACCAGGTCTAGGATATTGGAGCCCCTGGTGGGACTATGGATTAGTTGATCCAGGGCGTTGGAATTTATGAATTCCAAGAACCGTTGGGCAAAGGTGTTGGTACATGAGTAGCTTTCCCATTTAATGGCAGGGTAGTTAAAATCACCAAGTATTAGGGTGTTTGGTTCTATCTTAATATTTTCCAGTATGTTTAGAAAGGTGTAGTGAGAATCTTGGGGTATGGTGGGGGATCTGTAGCAAGCTACAATTTGGATTGCAGTCTTACCTAGTGTTAGTTGCACTTGGAGAATTTCAGACGCATTGTGTTGGGCAACTAGCCTGGTGGTGTGAATATCCTTGGTGAATATTGACACTCCTCCACCTTTAGTGTTTCGGTCCTGCTTTGGTGGCCGAAAAGTGTGGTAAGAGTTGTAGCCTGGTACTCAGTGAGGTGCTTTTGCAGTCCCTGATACCCGCTACTTCAGATTCGCAGGCCTCTACTGAGATCCATTCGGAGTCCGGTATGCCACGAGATGCTTCTTCGACTGTGGAACCTGCGGATGTCTCTTCCTTCGATGGGTCTAGAGCCGCTGTGCAGGCACCGGTTTCTGAAGGTGTATTCAGACCTACTGACTTGCATATTAAACCGATGCCATCTTCATCTTCAAGGCCTAAAACTCGATCCATGCCTAGAAAACTGACGCCCAGACCACACGGTCAGGCCCCATACCTAAAAAACAAATTATAAGAATGGCTTAAGACCTTATAGGGGAAGCCACCCTTCCCCCTCTAAGAGACCTAGGACTGATTTTCCTTCTGATTCTTCTAATCAGGATTTCTGTTTACTCTGATGACTAGGATTTGCCCTTGTCTACCTATGAGGGTTCTGATGCAGAGGACTCCATTCCCACTGCTTCCCCTCCAGAGGATTTCTCTTTTGGTGAAACCTTGCATACTCTTATGGATCATTTCCGTTAGGGGAGCCAAGATTACTCTGACTCCAAAAAGAGGCTTAGGAATTTCTTACTCCTGCCCCAACACAGGCCTTTGGCCATCCCTCCTGTACTGGACATTGTGGATGATGCCTTCTCGGAATCTAGTATGGCCCCTGACTCCTTACTTCCTGCTCCCAGGAAACCTGATAGGTATTACAGGGTCCCTGACTCTCAAGTTCCTTTTTAAAAATCCTACTGCGGATCCTGAGACAATTTCACAGGAACTCAAGGGCATTAAGGCTACTACTGCCAAACATCCTATCCCTCTGATAGAGATTCCAGGGCACTGGATAGATGGAGTAAGAAGGTATATTCTTCTGCAACCTTAGCCATTAGGGCCTTAAACTGCCAGTTTAATATGTTAAAGTACCAGCAGCATATTATTGGATTGCTTAAACAGAAAATGATGTTGATTCCTGACTGTGCTGAAAATAAAGATTTACAGGATTTAATGCATTCTGCTGAACAAGTTGGAAAATATACTTTGCAATGTGGTTTTGATTCATTAGAGACATCTTGCAGGGCTGCTGTCACTGGGTCTGTACTTAGAAGGCATGTTTGGCAGATCATGTTAAAGCTAAATTGCTGAATGCTCCCTTAAACCAAGACCGCCTGTTTGGCAACAAAGCAGAAGAAGTACTTAAAAAGATGGAGGGAAAAGCTAAATCTATGCAAACTGTTAAAGATTTCCTGCAAGTACAGCCTCCCAGATTTAGTAGGCATTGGCCCTCTAAGAATTGATCTTTCCTGCCTCTTCCAGGCCTTCTCAGTCCAAACCCAGAACCAGCAAGAACACCCAGGCTTCAGTCCCAGGATACGCACAGGACTAAGCAGTGGGGGTCTCCCACTTCCAAATCGGGGAGTAGTAAGACTCTCCCCTATGGTAAACTGTCTCAATGACTTAATTTTAAAACTTACAAGCACTTCTCATCAGACTGCTCCTGTAGGGGGAAAGATTGCTGTGCAGGCAAAAAACTGGGAACTCATTACCCAGGACAAATGGGTTTTAAATATAGTTTCCCAAGGATACAGATTTTACTTCCACATGTTACCAGCCCCAAACGGTTGGCCAGATCTATCCCCAAATCAGTGGGCAGAGGCTCTAAAGCAAGTACTCTCTCTCTTAAGCATAACTGATATTCAAACTGTACCAGAAGAAGAAAAGGGACAAGGTTCCTACTCGAGACTTTTCCTGGTACCCAGAAAAGACAGCTCATGGCGTCCTATCCTGGACCTTTCTATCATAAACACCTTTTTGGTGATTCCAAAGTTCAAGATGCTAACTCTTCACCAGTTGCTTCCAATGCTAGGCAAAGATGCCTGGTTGGCACCACTGGATTTAAAGGAAACCTGCTGCACATCCCAATCAGGGAATCTTGCAGAACTACGCTTCAAAGCAGTCTTTATTTACTATCAGTTCTCTGCACTGCCTTTTTGCTTATCTAATGCGCCCAGGGTATTCACAAAGTGCCTAGCTCCAGCCATTGCATTTTGCAGGCAAAGAAATATTCAAAAATACCCATGCCTGGACGATTGTCTAATTCAGGCAGAAAGCCAGGACATACTTTTGAATCATCTGGCATTTGTACAAAAGGTGCTAACTTGTCTGGGGTACAAAACAAATGAAAAGAAATCACACCTGGTACCCTGTCAACAAATTATATTCCTGGGAGCAGCTTGAGTACAACTTCCCAGATGGCTTTCCTCACGCCAGAAAAACAAATTCATTTGACAGCTTACTTCAAACTAATGGCCCCAAAAACCCTGCTATCTGCAAGGCAAATACTGCAAGCCTTGGGGTTCATGGCCTCCTGCATTCTCCTAGTTACATATGCAAGACTGCATATGAGGAAACTACAATGGTATCTAAAAAGCCTATGGTGTCAACATTCTCAGTATCTAGAAGCAATGATACCTATCATACCTTGCCTACGGTTGGAATTCCTTTGGTGGGCAGAGGCCTGCCACCAAAACAAGGGACTACCATTCACTCTACCCCCTGCCACCCAAACCCTAACAACAGATGCATCAGACTATGCATGGGGGGCACACCTGGCAGGGAAGTGCATTCAGGGCAAATGGAACCCAAGTCAAATGCACCTGCATATCAATCAGAAAGAAATGTTAGCTGTACAGAATGCTCTGACAGCCTTCAAGGACCACATTCTTCCAGGACAATTAATGGTAAAGACAGACAACACTACTGTTATGTGGTACATAAACAAGCAGGGGCGTACCCTTTCTCACCCCCTCTGCAGACTATACATGGCTCTGTGGAACACAGCCTTGAGCTTACCAAATGCATCTACAGGCTCAATTCCTGCCAGGAAAACTAAATACACTGGCAGATGAACTCAGCAGAAATCTCATGGACCCACACAAGTGGAAACTGGAACCAAAGACTTTCAACATGTTGAGAAACAAATGGGGGAGCCCAGATATAGAGCTGTTTGCCTCCCCCCAGAGCTACCAGTTGGACAAATTCTGCTCAAGGACTCCCTACAAGCAAGCTTGGAAAGTGGATGCTCTGTCCTTCAGCTGGAAAAATCTATCACTTTATGCCTTTCCTCCTCTGCCTCTCCTCTCCAAAGTACTACTAAAGATCAAACAGGACAGACCAAGGATGATACTGATTGCACCAGACTGGCCACGCCAACACTGGTACCCCCTCTTGCGCAGTGTGTCACAGCTAGCCCCATTGCACCAGCCTCTTGCCCCCCTACCCTGCTGTCTCAGCAGGAAAGCTAGATTCTGCACCCCCAGCTTCAAACCCTGAACCTGGCAGCCTGGCTAATTACCTAATCTCTCTGTTAACATCCCTCAGTAAACAAGTGTTGGATGTAATTTTGGCGGCAAGAAGGCCTAGTACTAGAAAATTTTAAGCTGAAAAATGGAAAAGATTATGTGCCTGGAACCAAACTCAAGAGATGGCCACAACAGTGCCCATTTTACCTCAAATTCTTCAATACTTAATGGAGGTGCTTCACAAGGGCTTTTCTTTTTCCTCCATCAAAATTCATGCTTCAGCCATTTCAGCTCATTACAACACAGAACCACCTCTCTTTTCTCACCCATTGCTCAGGCACTTCCTCAGAGGGGCCAAAAACGTAAGACCACCCAGGAGAGCCCCAACTCCAGCCTGGGACCTTAACATTGTATTGGAAAAAACTCTTCCTCCTTTTGACCCAGCTGCAAGTGCAGAGTTGAAATTCCTTTCTTGGAAAACAGCTTTCCTTTTAGCAATCACTTCAGTAAGAATGGTATCTGAATTACAGGCCCTTATGTCAGTGGAGCCTTTCATCATCTTTCATGCAGACAGGGTGTCCCTCAGGACCAATCCCTCCTTCATGCCCAAGGTGGTATCCAGTGTGGCTCTTAATCAATCCATTCATTTGCCAACCTTCTTTTCTAATCCACAGAACAAAGGGGAATGGATACTGCACTCCTTAGATGTGCACAGACAACTTAGATTTTACTAGGACAGGACTAAACCTCAAAGGAAATCTGAACAACTGCTGGTGGCATTTGCTGCAGGGGCAGAGGGGAAGGCTATTTCAAAGCAAACCATTTCTAAATGGATAGGCCATTGCATTCATTTCTGCTATAAGCACCATGGAAAACCTATCCCACAGGGGATTAGACCCCATTCAACCAGGGCTGCATCTACCTCTACAGCCTTTCTCAAAGGTGTCCCTACCAGGGACATCCTAGAAGCTGCTACCTGGAGTTCGTGTACATATTTTCACCAGGCATTACCATCTGCCAATTTTCTCTAAATCCAGAGCTGGCATTGCTACTGCAGTCTTGCAGGGCCTTATAGCTGGTCCTACTGCTATCTAAATTCCTCCTCCCAACCTTAGCTTTGGGAATCTTCCCAAATGTGATGACTGCAACAGTGAAACACAAAGAACATAGTACAGTTGTGTACACTTAACATAAATGTAGATGTTCCAGTGTGTTCACTGTTGCAGTCCTGGTTACCCTCCCTCCAGCCCCCTGACTTCTTTTGGCTATACCTCTACTCTCCTTTACTATGCTTAAAAGCTTTTTTGGTGTATTTGCTTTTTTGTTGAAAGTATAACCTTGTTTATATATTTATTTAATTGCTTCTCATTAGGGGGGCATCTGACATCTGGGGCAAGAAAAACTGATGTAATGGCATTGGCTGTATGCTTTATACGCCTGACTACCTGATGTCATGGAAGATGAGACTGCAACCGACGCAGGACCCAAGACTTTGATAATCAGGCCGACTGAGGGCTACTGCAAGCAAATAACCCAAATGTGATGACTGCAACAGTGGATACACTCGAGCATCTACATTTATATGTGTACACAACTGTATTTTCCTTGGTCTCTCTCTCTCTCTCTCTAAACCTACCAGCATCCCATTTGGTACTCAGGAGATGAGTCCTTTTCCTTGGAGGCACTGCCAGAAACAGAAAAAACACCTCCCACCCAGCCACTGTTCTTTCTGTTAACATACTTCCAGACAGTAGCACAGCAGTCGTATTGCAGCAAGAGAATTTCTGAGAGTGCTGGGATATATGGTTTCTTCAGTGTTAATGGTGCCACTGGCAGAGCTGCATATAAGAAAGCTACAGTGATACTTAAAAGGAAAAAAGATGGTATTTCATGTCTAGTCCCTGCAGTGCCCTATCCCACTAGTACCCTATATCAGGAAAAAGCTGTTATGATGGATATTAAAGGTGCAGCTCAGTTTGGGGATGTCCTTCGAGATAGATGATGATCTTCGTGTTTCACTGTTGCAGTCATTACATTTGGGTAATCTGCTGGCAGGTTGCCCGCAGTCAGCCTGATTACAATGTCTTGGGTCCTGCGTCAGTTGCTGTCCCTTCTTCCATGACATCAGGTCGTCAGGGGTATAAAACATGCAGCCGATGCCATTTTCCCCAGTCTTTCTTGCTGCGCGGTGCCCGAAGCAGAAGCAGTTCACAAGTACTGGTCGGGCGACTCCTGAAATTTTCGTTTTCTAGCTTCAGAACCGAAGTCTTCAACCTAAAGCTAAGTACCCCGTTGGGGAAACTTTTTCTTGCTCCTTACCGATGTCAGTAAAAGTTAATAATTGTATTACTTGTGGGAAGCAAATACTTCATAAGGATTTTCATTTGTACTGTATTCCTTGCCTAGGCCGTGACCACAACGTGCCTTGCTGTCAGTTTTGTGCTAAATTTAATCAACGCACTATTAAGCGTCGGTATATTTTTGCTTCAAAATATTTTGGCTCAATATTTAACTATCCAGAAATGTCGTCGGTTAGCAATCCGACTACCAGAACACACAAAAAACACAAAGAAAAGGACAGAGACAGACCGTTGAGGTCCAAAACCAATGACGAAGCTTCTCCTAAGCCAATTGTCGGCTCGCTGGTACTCAGTGAGGCGCTTTCGCAGCCCCTGATATCCGCTACTTTTGATTCGCAGGCCTCTACTGAGACCCATTCGGAGTCCGGTATGCCACGAGATACTTTGTGTTGAACCCAAGTATATCTCTACCTTAGATGGGTCTGGAGCTGCTGAGCAGGCACTGGCTTCTGAGGGTGTTTTAGGCCTAAAGATTTGTATATTAAACCGACGCCATCTTCAAAACCTAGGCCAAAATCAACTTCTATGTCTAAAAAAACTACGCTTCGGCCACGTGCACAGGCCCCTATGCCTAAAAAACAAATGATCAAAATGGCTGAGGATTTAATTACCTTGATCAGGGGTTCCCATCCCCCTCCTGGTAAGAGGCCTAGGCAAGACACTGACTATGAATCATCAGATCAGGTTTCTGTTTCTTCTGATTCCTCTTCTGATCAGGAATTGTCTATTCCACCTTATGAGGACTCTGACGTAGAAGTTTCCATCCCTTCTGCTTCTCCTCCTGAGGATTTTTCTTTTGGAGAAACTTTGCATACCTTAAGGGAACACTTTCATTGGGAGAGTCAGGATTTCTCAGAATCTGAAAAGAGGCTTAGGGATTGCTTTCTTCTTCCTCATCATAGGCCTTTGGCTATACCTCCTGTTCTAGACATTGTTGATGATATTTTTTCAGAATCCAGCATGGCTCCTGATTGCCTGCCTCCGGCTCCTAGTAAGCCAGACTGATATTACAGGGTTCCTGACTCCCATAAATTCCTCTTTAAAAACCCTACTGCTGACCCTGAAACCATTTCTCAGGGTCTCAAGGGCGTAAAGGCTTCTACTGCTAAAAATCCTACCCCTTCTGATAGAGACTCCAGGGCGCTGGATAGATTGGGTAAGAAGGTTCACACATCTGCAACCTTGGCAATCAGTGCTTTAAACTGTCAATTTCATATGCTTAAATATTAGCAGCATGTCATGGGCTTAGTTAAACAGAAAATGATGTTGATTTCTGACTGTGTGGAAAATAGAGTTGCAGGATTTATTGCATTCAGCTGAACAAGTTGGAAAGCATACTTTGCAATGTGGTTTTGATTCCTTGTAGGCCTCTTGCAGGGCCGCTGTAACTGGATCTGTGATAAGAAGGCATGCTTGGCTCAAGGAGCAAAATCTGCCTGATCATGTTAAAGCAAAATTATTGGATTCTCCCTTACAACAGGACAGTCTATTTGGTAATAAGGCAAAAGAAGTTTTGAAAAAGATGGAAGATAAAGCTAAATCTATGCAAACTGTAAAAAATTTCTTATAAGTGCAGCCACCCAGGTTCAGTAGGCACTGGCCTACTAAGAATTGGTCCTTTCCAGTACCCACCAGAGCCGCTCCGGTCAAACCCAGACACTCCAAAGGCTCCAGGTTTCAGTCACAAGGAACTTCTAGAATAAAACAGTGGGGTGCCTCCACCTCCAAATCTGGAAGTAACAAAGCACCTTCCTACGGTAAACAGTCTCAGTGACTTTCCTCTGCAATCACCAAGCACTTATCTTTTGGCCGCCCCTTTGGGGGGAAAATTGGCACTTCATGCAAGAAATTGGCAACTAATTACCCAGGATAAGTGGGTTTTAAGTATAGTATCCCAGGGATACAGATTTCATTTCCGCACTTTGCCAATCCCAAATGGATGACCAGATCTGCCTCCAAATCAGTGGGCAGAGGCTCAGAAACAAGTTATGTCCCTCATGAATATGGGGGCTATTCAACCAGTACCAGAAAAGGAAAAGGGACAAGGTTTATTCAAGACTTTTCCTGGTACCCAGAAAAGACAAATCATGGCGTCCAATTTTGGACTTATCCATTCTAAGTACATTTCTGGACATTCCAAGATTCAAGGATGCCTGGCTGGTAACTCTAGACTTAAGAGGCTTACCTGCATATCCCAATCAGGGAATCTTGCAGAAGATACCTCTGCTTCAAAGCAGGCTATTTGCATTACCAGTTCTCTGCACTGCCCTTTGGTTCATCTACTGCGCCCAGGGTCTTCACAAAGTGCCTGGCACCAGTAATTGCATTTTGCAGACAAAGAAACATTGAAATTTATCCTTACCTGGACAATTGTCTAATTCAGGCAGAAAACAAGGACACTCTTCTAAAACATCTGGTGTTTGTGAAAAGGCTTGTAGCTCATCTAGAGTACACCATAAACGAAAATAAATCACAACTGGTACCCTCTCAAACAATTACATTCCTGGGTGCAAGCTTGAGTACAACTGCCCAGATGACTTACCTTACACCAGAAAAACAAATTCGATTAATGACTTGCTTCAATCAAGTGGCCACAAAAACTCAGCTATCTGCAAGACAAATTCTGCAGGCCTTGGGGTTCATGGCTTCCTGCATTCTAATAATTCCATATGCAAGACTGCATATGAAAAAGCTTATGGAGTCAACATTGTCACAGCCTGGTAACAATGATTCCCTGTCATTCCTTGCCTGCAGCAAGAGTTCCTATGGTGGGCAGAGGCCTGTCACCAAAACAAGGTACTATCATTCATTCCGCCCCCTGCCATGTAAACCCTGACTACAGACACATCAGATTATGCTTGGGGGGGGGGGGTGCATCTGGCAGGGAGATGCATTCAGGGCCAATGGAACCCAAATCAAATGCACCTAAATATCAACCAGAAATAGATGCTAGTTGTACAGAATGCTCTGACAGCCTACAAGGACTATCTTCGTCCATTACAACTACTGATAAAGACAGACAACACCACAGTCCTGTGGTATATAAACAAGCAGGGGGGTACCCATTCCTACCCCCTTTGCAGACTAGCCATGGCTTTGTGGAACACGGCCTTGACTTATCACTTACATCTACAAGCTCAATTCCTGCCAGGAAAGCAAAATACTCTGGCAGACGAACTAAGCAGAAATCTTATGGACCCACACGAATGGAAACTGGATCCACAAATCTTCAGTATGTTGACAGGCAAATGAGCCCAGACATAGATGTTTTTGCCTCATCCCAAAACTATCAGTTGGACAAATTCTGCACAAGAATTCATCACAAAAAAGCTTTGAAAGTGGGGATGCTCTGTCCTTTAGCTGGGAAAGCCTATCAGTCTATGCCTTTCCCCCTCTGCCTCTGCTCTCCAAGGTCTTACTAAAAGTCAGACAGGAAAAAACAAAAATGATTCTGATTGCTCCAAACTGGCTTCGCCAACACTGGTACATGCTCCTACACAATATGTCACACCTTCCTCCTTGGTACCTGCCTCAGACTCCTTATCTACTGTCTCAGCAGAACTGTCATGTTCTGCATTCTCCGCTCCAAACTCTGAATCTTGCAGCATGGCTAATCAACTAATTTCTCCAGTTACGTCTCTCAGCAAACCTGTGATGGATGTCATTTTGGAGGCTAGAAGGCCTAGTACTAGAAAATCTTATGCTGAGAAATGGAAAAGATTCTGTGCCTGGAACCAGGCACAAGGAATAAGCACAGCAATGCCCAATATTCCTCATATTCTGCAATATTTAACTGAGATGCTTCACAAGGGCCTATCTTTCTCTTCCATAAAAATCCATGCCTCTGCCATTTCAGCTCATTACAACACAGAGCCTCCCCTCTTTTCTCATCCTCTGCTAAATCAGTATCTCCAAGGGGCCAAAAATTTAAGACCCCCCAGGAGAGCACCAACTCCTGCATATGGGACCTCAGTTTTGTGTTGGAAAAGCTCACCCTACCTCCTTTTGAGCCAGCTGCTACTGCAGACATAAAATTTATCTCTTGGAAGACGGCTTTTCTTTTAGCAGTCACTTCAGCTAGAAGGATTTCAGAGCTACAGGCTTTCATGGCAGTGGAGCCTTTTATTATCTTTTACCCAGACAGGGTGGTGCTCAGGACCAATCCATCCGTTATGCCTAAAGTGGTATCTAGCCTGGCTCTTAATCAGACCGTTCATCTGCCAACTTTTTTCCCAAATCCACAGAACAAGGGTGAGCGGATTCTGCATTCATTGTATGTACACAGACAACTAAGATTCTACTTGAGCAGGACAAAATCTCTAAGAAAATCTGAGCAATTACTGGTGGCATTTGCTGCAGGGGCAGAGGGAAAGGCTATTTCAAAGCAGACTATTTCAAAATGGATAAGCCATTGTATTCGTTTCTGCTACATGCATCATGGTAAACCTGTTCCCAAGGGTATCAGATCCCATTCCACCAGGGCTGCATCTACTTCTGCAACCTTTCTCAGAGGGGTTCCTACCATAGGTAGGTACTAGGCTATTGGCCCTTGGGCCTATGTAAACCTAGCCAAAGGTACCCTGGATTTCGCCACCCAAGAAAATTGTTTTACTGTGCCACTGGCGAGCAGAGCCACAGAAGTGATCCCCGGGGTGAATTTCCTATCTCCCATCCAATCATCAAGATTTTTCTTGAAGAGCGCTAATGAGGAGCTTTGTTTGATATAGATAGGTAGTTTGTTCCAGAGTATGGGAAGTCTCTGGGACAGGAATCTATCCCTCCAGCATGTTCTGTTTATTGTGGTGACAAGGTTTAGGTTCCTAGACCGTGTAGCTCGTAGGGATTGGGATTTCTTTAAGTGGAGCATGTCTAAAAGCTCTGGGTTTGACATAGCTTTGTGTGTTAGGCAGAGATCGCCTCTGAGTAGGCGATATGCAACGGAGTAAAGCTGCAGTTTTTTGAGATGGTCTGCATAGGGCATCTGTTTGAGGCCAGTAATCCTCTTTGTGAGGTATTTCTGTGGCCTTTCCAGTTGTTGTAGATGTGTTGTAAGGTACATACCAAAAGGGGCATTGTACTCTATAATGGGTCTAATGAGTGACGAGTAGAGGGGAACAATGACCTCTTTTTTTCCTGGATGAGAAACCTTTTGTGATTAGGTGTGCCACGTAGAAGGATTTCCTAACTACTGTGGCGATGTGGTTATCAAAAGAGAGACTACTGTCCACCTGTGTCCCAAGGTCTCTTATCACACTTTCAGTGTTAAGTAGACTACCGCCTATGTGGTAGTTCATGGGTACTGAGTTTTTACCAAAAGGGACGACAATGCACTTTTTGGCATTGAGCTTGAGGCCATGGCTTTGACACCAGGCATCTGTCTCAGCGAGGCCCTTTTGTAGGATGTCCACATCTTTAGGAGTTTTGATTATGGCTCCTAGTTTGTAGTCATCTACGAACTGCATTAGCCAAAGACCTTCTGTGTTGGCCTTTACTTCAGAGAAGTAGATACCAAACAGGAGAGGACCCAGGACTGAACCCTGTGGTACTCCACTTGTCACTGGTCCGAAGTTGGATTTGGAGTCTGCTACTTTCACAGTGTGGGTCCTGTCAGTGAGCCAGTTGGCAACCCATCTTGTGACATAGGGATTTATACCTAGTTTAGTGAGTTTATCTATAATTCCAGAGTGGTTGATGGTGTCGAAAGCCTTGGCGAGATCTAGATAGGCAGTGTGAACCACCTTATCCTCATCTACGGCTTTCGCAACTGCTTCAAAGAAGTCTATCAGGTTTAGGAGACATGATCTGCCTTTTACAAACCCGAACTGGGTGGGGTCCTGAGTTTGGAGATTACCAATGTCATTGTTTATAAGTTCCATGATGATACTTTCCATAGCCTTGCAGACCATGCTCGTTAGGCTAATGGGGCAGTAGTTTCCGGGGTCTGTGGTGGCTCCCCCTTTGTGGAGTGGGATAACTGTCTCTGTGCGCCATTCAGTGGGCACATAGCCTGAGGTGAGGCTATGATTGAACATGGTACTTAGGTGGGGTGCCAGTTCATTCTGTAGTTCATGTAGAACACAGCCTGGGATGTCAGGTCCCATGGATGCTGTGTTCTTGGCTTTGGATAGTGTGTTTCTTACCTGTGCAGCCGTGATTACAGGAACCTTGCATTCTTCTGGTATAGAGATGGGCCCTTTAGGGGATGATAGGGGTAAAATTAGCAAGTTAGCGCTGAAATTGTCTGCCAGGATGTTGGCAATATCAGTTGGTTCTGTATATTTAGTGCCATTGTGCTGTAACTCGGAGCAGATCTGGGTGTTGCCATTGAGATTCTTGACATAGCTGTAGAATGCTTTGTGGTTGTCTTTAGAGTCAGTGGCAATTTTGTTTTCATAACTAGCTTTGGAGGATTTTGTGAGGGATCTCAGCTTCTTACTGAGGCTGACCAGGGAGTTTCTCCAATCATGGGATTTTACTATTTTTTGCAACAGTTTCTTTCTTTTGTTGTAGAGTTTGTTTATGGCAGGGGACCACCAGATTGGTTTCCTTTTTTGGAGGAGAGCATCTTGGTTCTGTTAGGGATTGCACAATCCATGCACTCATGTAAGTGCTTATAAAGTGCATTTGTGTAGGATTCAGCAGTCATATCTATTGTCCGTCAGCATGGGTGTCGTGAAGTTTGCCACTTCTGTCTTAAGAAGCGTGAAGTTGGCTTTGGAGAAATCTTTTACTGTGGTTTCCCTAATGGGGGTAGGGATGTGGATGTCCAGGGTGATTAGCTTGTGGTCAGATCTGGCCAACGAGGAATTGACTTCTGGTGTGGAGCACCGGTTGCCCATGTTGGTAATAACCAGGCCTAGGATATTGCTGCCCCTAGTGGGGGTGTGGATAAGTTGATCCATGGCATTGGAATTTATGAATTCCAGAAAATGTTGAGCACAAGAGTTGGTACATGAGTAGTTTTCCCAGTTAATGGTAGGGTAGTTGAAATCGCCCATTATTAGGGTGTTAAGTTGTACCCTAATATTTTCCAGTGTATTAAGAAATGAGGAGTGGGAATCCAGGGGCATGGTGGGGGAACTGTAGTAAGCTACAATTTGGATTGCAGTCTTGCCCAGAGTTTGTTGCACTTGGATAATCTCGGATGCATTATGCTGAGCAACTAGCCTGGAGGTGTGGATATCCTTAATGAATATGGACACGCCTCTGCCTTTAGTGTTTCGGTCCAGGTTAGGTGGCCGAAAGGTGTGGTATGAATTATAGCCTGATAATGCAGGGGTACTCTCTGGAGCCTTGAACCAGGTCTCTGTCACTGCACAGATGTTGATGTTCTCCATTTTAAGGAGTGCCTCGAGTGAGTGCATTTTGAGGTTTAGACTTCTAGCATTGAGTAGCAATACCCTCAGATTCTTCTTGCCTGTACCTGTTAGGGTGATGAATTTGTCATTTAAAAGGCACTATAGGGGTGGCTAGAGCCTTAGCCAGTATCCGGAATCCCAGGGGCGACAGGTGCAGGCCATCTCTGGCAAAGCATTGTGGTTTGTCGATCATGTCATCCCAGGCAGACAGATACTGGATCCCCTTAGAATGACACCAGAATCTTAGCCAATTGTTGAAGTCAGTCATTTTGTCCTTGTACTGTGGTATCATTCTGGGTGTTGGCAGGATGCTACTCAGGGCTAGGGTCATACCTGCCTGGGCTACAAGATCAGACAGCTCCTCCATGTCCCTTTTCATGTAGTCCAAGGAGGTATGTCTCAGGTCATTCACACCAACATGGACAATGACAGAGTCATATTTGTACTTGTGGAGTGACCTGAATGCATGCGTTATGTGGCAGATCCTGGCACCCGACAGGCAGCTTACAGTAACGTTCTCCTGGTTTAGCTTGTTGAGTGGAACATCAGTGTGCCTGACTATAGAGTCACCTATGACTAGAGTGTTGGGTACATTGTTATGCTTTATGGGCTGTGATTGAGTGGCACACTGAGTTTGTGGGCTATGTGTCATTTGGGTTGTGTTGGGGGGGGGGGGGGTGGAGGTTGCATAGACATTCTAGAAGCGGCTTCCTGGAGCTCAGTTCATACATTTGCCAAACATTACCATTTACCTCTCTTCTCTAAATCCAGAGCAGGTTTTGCCACTGCTGTCCTGCAGGGCCTTATAGCTGCTCCTAATGCTCCAGCCTCCCCAACCATAGCTTTGGGATTCTACCCAAATGTAATGACTGCAACAGTGAAACACGAAGAACATAGTACAGTTGTGTACACTTACCATAAATGTAGATGTTCGAGTGTATTCACTGTTGCAGTCCAGGTTACCCACCCTCCAGCCCCCTGTTTTTTCTTTTACTATACCTCTTCTTTCTTTTACTTTGCTAAAAAGCCTTTTTGGTGTATTTACTTTTATTTAGAGGTGTATTTGCTGTGTTCCAAATTACATGCATATATATTTACATATGTTTATATTTTGCTCCCCTTTTGGGGGGCACCTGACATCTGGGGCAAGAAAAATTGATGTAATGGCATCGGCTGCATGCTTTATACCCCTGACTACCTGACGTCACGGAAGATGAGACAGCAACAGACGCAAGACCCAAGACTTTGATAATCAGACCGACTGAGGGCTACTGCAAGCGACTGCATCAGTGAATACACTCGAACATCTACATTTATGGTAAGTGTACACAACTGTACTTTCCAGGCACTCGACTAGGATACTACAGATGTAGCCTGGGAGAGAATGTGGGGGATCTGAGCATCTAAAGTGCTTGGGACAAGACACTCTGGAGATGATACACTTCTGAGTTCTGATACACTTATCAGAGATTTGGGGTGCATGGCTAGGCTTAAAAAAGCCCTTGTGGTCATTAGCCTAGTAAACACCTATGATGGAAGTTACTTGGCCATTTTGGCCTTTTCGGTGGCAGTGGAAAGTCATCACTCAGGCCATCTGGGCACTTAACTGATCTTAAGACAGTGACACAGGCTGCATTTTCTAAGGAAACCAAAATTATTTGGGTCTCCTCAGTACTTAAGAATTAAGTAAATATGGTATACTTTCAACTAAAAGAACCCTCTTCAGAGGGAACTACAGAGGTGGTACTAGAAGGAGAAGAGATAATGGCAGTCATTATAACCATCAGGGCATTCTTACTTATTTGGTAGTAGGGGTCTTGTCACATTGTGATAGAAATCACCACAGTACTTTGGTGCATTAACAAACAGGGAGGAAAGTATTCCTACTTGCCATGCAGGTTAGCAGTGCAAGTATGGAATCTGGACCTGAAGTCAGAACTGACCCTCAGGAAGTTTTATCTAAGGTGAGTTGCTAAGTAGATAATCTAGACAGGAGGATACCCGCACAAGTGGATGTTATACAGAGATTTATGTCTAGACTTAGTCCAAAGGTTGGGTAAACCAGTAATACATTTTTCAAAAAGAATAGCTGCTGTGGAAATTCTGCACCAGAATGTTGCCATTTGGAGCTTAAACAACAAATGCTGTGGATATTCTGCACCAAAATGGTGACATTTGGAGCTTAAGCAACAAATGCCTTCTCTAGTTGGACAGGCTGTTTCTCTATACCTTTTTTGCACTACTTTTTTGCAAAAGGTAAAAGAAGATGAAACAAAATGCTACTTGTAGCACCCTTTTGGCCCCAAGAACATTTAGTGTTCATTAGTGTTTGCTGTTGCATTCCCCATCACTGGGATATCCTATCTGCAGGTATCCTGATGGCTAGCCTGACTTCTAGCACTGTGGACCCTCCAACCCACTTTTAGACATCAGGATGTCGAGGTTTAAAGAGGGGCATCGGCACTTGCCATCTTTAGGACTTTCCTTGCCACAGTGTTTGATATGTTCTTATGCTGTGTTAACATTCTCAGTCTGTTGTTCTGGCCTATTTACAGAAAATAGGTACCCTACAGTATAATCATTTTCCTTTTTTGCATTATGAAAGCAGTGATAATGTAGGTGTCTGATAGTGATTGAAGTAATTGAAAAGAGAAGCAGTTTTATAGACTGTGGCATGGAGATGCCAAATAAAGATTAACATATTAATTCTTTTATTTCACTTAGGCCCATAGCATGACCTAGGTGGATTTCTGCACTGTCTTAGGTTCACCCAGGGTATGATCTGGAGGAGAGCAAAGTCTGTCCGAGAGTATGCAGCTCTCAGTAGGGTGTGTACTTGGTCCTGTACTGCTGTGGCATTTGCCAAGGTCTCTGGGAACCTCACTCAAGTGATATCAGAAGATGTGACAAGAAACCTAGGACAGTTTAAGTAATGCTGCACATTTCCCTATATCTGCTGACAGAGAACTTGATGAGGTGCTTTCTCATCTTTGGCTTTGAAACTTGTTTTGGTCCAGGCCTCTGGCTCAAGTGCCGTGAAGGCAACCGTGTCTTTGGTTCTTAGCATGTCCTCATGGACTAAACCGACCAAGGCAGTAGCCATCTCTGAGGGCCCCAGTTGCCAGCAATTTAGTAAATGATTAATGAGGGGGTGGGCGATATCCACTTTTTTCTTTCCCTAGAGGAGGTCCCCATAGACTAGATGGGTATCTTGATCCCTTTCCTGTATACAGAGAACCCCAAATGTGGTTCACATGAGAAAACTGAGGCATAAAGCACTGAAGCACAAACTGATACCTACCAGCTTGCTTTGGACACCCCATTTAGTGTCCCAGGCTTCTTTACAGAAGTTTTTCCAACTGGCTTAGGACATTATGAACTTCTTGAAGTCCAAAAAGTCAGTTCTGGAAATCCCCGCTGTATCAGGAGTCATTTCTAAGAAGAGAAGGAACTGCATTTAAGGAATATAGGCCAAATCTTCCCTCTGTCCATATAAGACCCAGACAGTGAAGGGTACCTTTTCATCTGCCCATTCTCAAGCTCCCTCTCTGTTGTCCCTTAGTTTTGCCCCCAGGATATCTGACCAGTTCTACTGGATTAAGAATTCCTCAAGCTATTTTACTAGAATCTTCTGGTAGATCCAGATGTGGTTTCTCTGGATTCCAGCAAGGTACCTTCTTCGGCTGCTTTCAGGAACCTTATTCTCAGTGACAAGGAGAATAGGGTATGTAAGTGTTTTTTGGAGAAAAACCTGTAATGGTACTGTTCTGGCCTTCAGAGCCTTAAACTGCTAGACCTGTATGTGTATCTGGGTCTGTATTAGTTCCACGAAAGACGTATTCATCGAATACATCTTCAGTGAACACCAGCCACCGAAATTCACTTCAGTGAACAGTGGAATTTTTCCACAGTTCGCAAACACTCGGCCATCACCTAAACTTTAGCCTTTTCCACACTGTAGGGTGATCTTGAAGTTGGAGTGTATAGTTGGGGGGAGGGGGGTGCAGCCTCCCACTTGGGTGGATTTTAGTCTGTTGTGTGTTCTGGACAGTTGGTGGTCCAAGTGTTTGCAAACCATGGGAAAAATTCTGTGGTTCACTGAAGTGAATTTTGGCAGCTGGTGTTTGCTGAAGACCTGATTGATGAATGTGTCTTTTGCAGAATTAATGTAGACCAGTTTATCTACCAGTGGTCCCTGCTGGATAAAATGAGGCCCTAGGCAAATGGAATCCCTGATGTGGATCTGAGAGAGGAAGTCCAAAAGTGTGGATAGAATGCAGTGCAGTACGTGTGTCATGCAGGGCAACAGCAATGTGGTCAATTCTTTAGAGACATGCCTGGCTAGAGGGAGAGACCCTGCCTCATCATGGGAAGGCAGAGTTCCTTAATGCACTCTTGGATAATGAACACCTTTTCAGAATGCTGCTAAAAGTATATATAGAGACTGAAGCAAAAAGGAATGACCATGCAGTTGGTCAATCAGTTTTTCACTTCCAGGCACCTAAGTTCAGCAAGAATTACCAGTTTATATCTTGTCCTTTCTAGCCTAAGCAAAACAAAGGCAAACACAGCAAGAGGAGGAGATCCAGGTACCCTAAAGAATGGCACCCAAAGTCTTAAGGAGAAGCTTGGGAGTCTTTGAGAGCTGTGAGTCTTCGAGGGATTAACTATGACTCAAGCTGCCCCCAGTTCCCCCCCTCCCACTCTGTGATTTTTCTACTGTACTCAAGGTCTTCACAAGAGTACCTGGCTCCAGTAATTGCATGATGCAGGACAGTCGGCATCCATATCTACCCCTAACTGGAAGACTTCCTGAATCATCTCGGAAAATGCAGAGGCAGCTCAATTTAGGGGAATCTTTCTGACTGGCCCATTGAACTCTTTCACTACTGACACCGCAGATTCAGTGAGAGATCCATGTGCAATTGTTGAAATTCTAGGGCACATAAGACATAAGTGGGAGAAAGAAACAAAAATGTGAAAAAACTGATGGCTGTTAACATTAAAAGCAGTTGAGCAGATTTGGGCATGGGGACCATTTAGATTCTTACAGACAGCACCACAGTCATAGTACATCAACAGCTAGGTGGGAGACTCTGTCCTACATCCTTTGTAGACTGGCAGTGCAAGTATGGGAGTTTGCCTGGGAGTCGGGCCTGATCTTCCGGGCAGTGTATATACCATCACATGGGAATACCGTGGTAGCTAGGCTGTGTAGATTCCTGGCTGACCTATGTGAATGAATACTGAACAGGGAACTCTTACTTTATCTAACCAGCAAGTGGATTTTACCAAAATCTGACAGTTTTGCCTCTCCAGTGAACAGGTAACAGACAAGTCTGTTGCAGGATAAGCAGCTACAGCAGCCTAGAGAAATGAGTGTATTCTCAGTGAATTGAACAGGAATGTTTCTGTACTCTTTCCCTGATATGCTGATGATGTCCAGTGTGTTGCAGAAGATGGAGTAGAGGTCAGTTGTCATACTGATAAGCCCCATTTTGGCCCAGGCATCGTTGGCTCTCCCTACTGATAAACCTAACAAGGACAAGAGGCAGGCATGTTGCCTCAGTGTGTGGATTTCTTTAGCCAGGAAAAACTGTCCTTAATGCACCCCAACCTGACTACCTCAAGACTAAGCTTTGGTGATCTATCAGTTATCCCTTCCAGGCACATGTTTTCAGAGGATGTGATAAATGTTGAGGCAAGCTAGGTGACCAAACACAAGGAAGTCATACCTAGCCGAGTGGAAAAGATTTTTCCTTGTTGCTTAACCCATGAACATGTCCTTAATCAAACATGAGTATCACTGGTCCTGGATGGTCTGTCGCACCTTTACAAACGAGCATGTTTTATCCATCTTTAAGGAATTGTGTTTCTACTGTCTCAGCCTGCCCACTTCTGGTTCCTTCTTAGAATTTTAATGTACCAGGTAAACAGTTTCTAAAAGGAGTGTTGTATCTTGTGCATCTCAGAAGGGACATAATTTCACCATTACTCAAGTGTATTTTAGAGGAGCCAATACTGGCTTCCTTTAAACTAGCTGTCTTGCCCCCACCCCCAAAAAAATGGTATTTATGTTGGAAAAACGCTGTTCTTGGTGGCTCTGACAACTGCTAGGAGAATCTCAGAACTGCAGGTACTAATGTGCAGTGTACTATTTTTTTTGATTTTTTTCACAAGGATGGCGTGTCCCTTTGCTCCACTTTTTTTCATGCCAAAAGTTGCAGCTGAGTTTTCTTTGAATCACCACATTCGCCTTGCTGTGTTATTCTCTAAACCGCTAAATGAGAGGGAAGGGACATTGCATTCATTAGATATACATAGACAAAATACAAAAAAAATCAGAAAGTCATAACAGCTGTTGTGTCCTTCGCAAAAGGTTGGTAGAGAGTGTGTAAACAGACACTAAGTAACTCAGCCACTGTATTTGCTGCTGTTCTTCTATGGAAACCATGTGGTGGGGCATATAAAAGCCTATTTAACTAGAGACACACCAGCTTCTACAGCATTCATCAGACAACCAGTGTTGGAAGCAGCTACTTGGTCTTCAGTCCATACAATTTCAAACAATGTGTAACCTAGGTGCTGCAGCCAGGACAGAGTTTGCTTCTGCTATCCTTCAATGGCTGCTTTTCTAAAGGGTCCATTCAAAGGCACCTACCCACTAATCCAGTGCTCAGGTAGTCATCCCATTGGTGACGACTGCAAATAATGCAATAAGCATAGTACAGTTATGCTAAGAACTTATTGTAATTGTAGGTGTTTGAGTACTTTGAGTATTGCACTTCATGTACCCCCATCCTTCTTGGGCATCTTTGAGTTGAGAAGAACACCTTGTACTACATTGCCCCCCCCCCCCCGACCTTCCCTCTCATCTCCTTGCCCATGTACCATCCTTTCTTGAACTTGCGTAAACCCTGGAAGAGTGTCAAAGTTGCAAGCTGTCATGGTGGGTTGTCCTTATCACATTTACCACAAAGATATGGTTTCCTTGAGAATTATTCCTTCATTTATGCCCAAAATTACTTTGAGCCAAGTCAAGCTGTCCATCTCCCCTTCTTCTTTCCAGAACCCCAAAAAAAAAAAAAAAAAACGAGAGAAAGGATTCTTCATACTCTAGATGTCCACAGACAGTTTAAATGTTTTCTTGATAGAACTAAAATCTTAATAAAATCTGACCAACTATTAATTTCTTATGAATGTAAGAAAAAATGACAGCTTGTGTCAAAGCAGACCATCTTCAAGTGGTTATCACCCTTGTTTCCTTTTATTGTACCCACTACAGTAAGATAATTACAGTCACGGGAAAGGCACACTCACTTGGGCCTTGACTTCATCAGTGACTTTTTTGAAAGGGGCGGATTCTAGAAGTATTCAAGAAGCAGCAGCTTGGTCGTCCATATGTACCTTTACAAAGCACTACAAACTAAATTACTTTTACAGTTCTAGGGCAGGCTTTGCTTGGGCCATTCTCCAAGGGCTCCTGGACCTTCATCCTTCCTTTTTCAGTCATTTTAAGCTATGGGGATCTACCCGTATACCTAATGTTACTGCATCAGTAATCAAATGATGAACATAAGTACAGCTGTGTAAGTAAACTTGCCATAGCAGTAGATATTTGAACAATCACTCCTGCAGTAGCTGTTGCCTCCCCCATCCCCCCTTTTTGCATAATTTTACTTGTCAGGGTGAGGACTTTTATTTTTACTTTCATGGTATTGACCTTTTTAGGGCTCAAGCCTTCCTCTTTCAGTTGGCAAGAAAGCTCTGAAGGCTTGGAGCCCAAACCATTGGGTTTTCTTCAGCTCTGCTGTCAACAGTTTGTGCACATGGAAAGTGTCCTTAAGCTGTGGAAGTGGCCAGCTGTTGTAGTCTATACAGGGTATAATCCATATAGCTAAGGCTACTGCAGAAGTGATAATTTGAACATCTGCTGTTATGATACATTTACTTACACAATCATCTCCAAACAGATATCCAGAGACTTACAAACTGAAGTCAGTGAACTGTAAATCACACTTAATTGGGCACGCTATCAGTTTGTCACGTTATAGTACTGCCCGTGTATGTTCAGAAAATCATATAAGGTTCCTGAATGTACTAGTTGACCCCCAAACAAACAAAACTTCCTTAATCTTGGGTGACTTTAATTACCCCTCAATTAAACTGGTTGCCTATACCTCCAGTGTAAGATATACCCAAACGTTCTTAGACCTAATAAACAAAAACTCATTGGACCAAATTGTAAGCACTTCAACTAGAGGGCAAAGTGTCCTTTTTCTGGTTCTTATGAATGTAGCATTGTCCTGCCCTACATCACTGCTGTCTCCCTCCCAGGTCAAGTCAGTCCATATACTAGTGACTTGAACCTTCAAAAATGTTCATTTCCAGTTAAACAAATATCTCATACTTTAAAGATCTTAAATGTACAAACCGCATCAAATTCAAAGACAGTGTCTCAAAACTCACTTATAACAAGATTTATCCCTGATGTGGACATTGCATACAGCTTCACTGTGGAATTCTATGTCCACGTGAGTAACTGCCTGTACCCTCCAGATCAATACGTAATGGGAAATTTAAAACAAACGACATTGAGGGTCCATTGATGTAATCTCTACAGTACCAACAACAAAAAAAGTTGATTAAACTATAATGTAGATCAAAAGAGCTGCCATGGACCAGACTAAAAATTAAAAACTAAAATTAAGTCCACCAAAGTGGCCCATGGACTTTAGACTTAGGAAACCAAGAAGTAACACCCAACAGTGCTCTGAATTTAGCCATAATGGCAGCACCAACTCTGACCCAATAGACATTGCCAACCTACTAGCAAAGAAAATTCAGTACAAATTTTACCTCTGAGATGAGTATTCAAGCCTGCTTTTGGCTGATTCTCTCTCCCCGTCCCCTCCAGTCCCTAAAGAAAATGCACTGAAGGTACTTTGTAAAAACAAAAGAACTTTTGTCTATGGAACCTGATAATATACCAGCAGTCCCTGTCTTTAAACTGTTTAACCTAAGCTTAGCTCTGTCATTTGTCCTTGAGGTTTGATGGACAGCAGTAGTGATGCCACTCTACATGGGCAGCCCCACCATTTATCTGGGAATTGTAGGCCTGTCAGCCCATCTAGCCTCATTTGCAAAGCAATAGAAAGCATCATAACTGATCCACAGAAGTTTGGTTTTGTCAAGGGCAGATCCTGTCTAATTAGTCTAATAAAATTATTCAGAAAAGTAACCCAAGCTGTAGATGGTGGTCATGCAGTTTACACAGCATACATAGTTTCATAGTTTCATAGTTTAGTACTAGGCTATCTGCCCTGGGGCATTTGTAAGCCTAGCCATAGTGATGTGTCTTTCTCCACCCCATGAAATGGTAGATCTGGCCAAAGGTTTTGACACCACACACAATGCTTTTAAGACTCCACATATTGACCCTAGGCTCATATTAAATGCTACAATAAAACATGTGGCAGACAACCCCCCCCCACACACACACACACACACACACACACACACACACACACACACACACACACACACCAACAGCTTAAGCATAGACAGCCTCCCCTAATTTCAAAATGAAGATGATGTTGAAGATCTTGGAACATGGTTAGATAGTTCTCTCTCCTTTAATCTTCTTGTAGCAGCAATCTTGTAACAGCAATAGTTAGAAAACCCTGCTAATTAACACTAATAATCAGAAAGAGAATGTCATCCGGTTCTATGATGCCATCATCCCCCTATACTCTGAATTGATTAGACTGATCATTATGTACAATGTTCTATGTGGAATGCACCTCACTGAGCATATTAAACAATTAGGTAGACTTCAAGGATTTCTAACCAAGAATATCAAGGGTTTGAAAACACTAAGTTACCAGGAAAGACTTGGAAGATGTGTCCTTTTATTTGGTAGCATAATGATATCTATTGGGGATCTGTGCCTTGCCTTTAGGGCTATTAGAGACCCAGTGGCACTGGATCATTTCCATCTCCACAAATTAGTGCTGTTATCCAGGAGAAATCTGTTGTGCACATAATTGAAAAGTGCTATGCGTCAGAGTTGCTTAGGTCTCCTCAGACTAGTCATCCACTGATAGAGCATCAATGATAGATGGACTTTCTGCTGCAATCATGGGAACACCTTGCCAAAAGGCCATACTGGTTTTAATGATTTTTGTTCTTCACTTTGGCTTTGTGAAACTTCTTGTGCATTTGCATCTGGAGAGCTGTTGAGTGGCACTGTTGGGCATGCTGGTTGATTGTTACATATCCTTGTTTGGGAACTGTGTTAGAGGCTGTAAGGACATGCTGTATGATGAGCAGTACTTCTAGTACATGATGCTACAGTTTGGCCTTCAGTTCACGTAAGGGTTTTACTGGGTGTTGGCCATAGTGGCAGTTGCTTTATGACAGCACAGCCTGCGTTAGTGTTTTTCTGCTTTCTTGACTGGCTTTTGATGGATCCTCCCCTGGAATACCCTGTTGCTGGCAGTAGTTAGGCTTTTCCTTTTATGCATGGTTTTGGTTTTCATATCAGTGCTCCATGGGATAATTCTTTGTTTCTGATATGGTACTTTCCTTTAATTATTCCTTTTGCAGAGCAGCTTAATGACATGGTCCAGAGCTGTACACTTTTCCCCTTGATAAAAAAAAAAAAAAAAAAAATTTTTTTATTCTTATAATTTTTTTTTATTAGATACAGATGTCTTGGGCTGCTCATAGCAAGGCTGATAGCAACATTTTTCCTCTATATTTTCCCATATATATATAGTTCACTTCTCTGTTTCTCTTCAGTGGCTGCAGTTTCAGTTAAGTCTTCTTCTCCCAGATGTTTTTCTGGCCCACAGCCTAGAGTTCGGTGTCTGTCTTGTTGGCATGGTCACTTATGCCATGTTTTTCTTTGGGGAGGTGGAGAGTTTGCTGCAAAAATATCTCTGCATTAACCTTCTTGATGTGAGCAGTGATGCTGATCGTCGTTCTCACTGCTGCAGTAGCTTTTGGCTGTATGGGTTGTATCCTGCCCAGTATACAACTGGCCAGCATAACAAAGCTGTGGCTCCTTCCCACACCTGCACTATTTTCTGCTGATTGGCTAGTACCTTGGAGGGAAATTAGCAGTCAGAGTATAGACAATTTCAGTACTTTCTTGAGATGTCTTGAGTAGCATTTGGCTTCGAGCTTCATTTCTGACCGATAAGTCCCCATAGGGGAGCCCTTTCACACAGAAAATATTTCCCTTTTATGGAAATGTTTTATCATTTATTTGCTTATTAAAATATTTCCCCTGTAAGAAACCAGTATTTTTTACAGTCTCAGAAGTATTTTTTCACTGACTTCTAGTTTTAGAACAAGGCTTTATTTTTATGTATTGGAAGCTAATTTTGTGATAAAAGTATACTGCTTTTAAGAACCTTTGAGTGTGTAAGTTTTAACAACCAGGAAGTGTTTTACAGGGCAGAAAAAGTATTTTAACTTGTTACATCTGAGTGACACCTCCAGGTGCATCACCAGTTAACTCCTACTGACCCCTCTAGGCGTATTTGTTCATACTTGCGTCAATAATTCCAAAACCATGCTATGTACAAGGTTTTAAAAGATTTCATCTTAAAGCATACACAACAGCAAACTCAACTGCATTAACATTTGACCTCTCGCTAGTGCAGGTAAAGATATATAAACTGTTGAGTTTTATGATATTAGTTTATATAAATATAATTTTCAAATTTTTCTAAATATCTCAACAACCAAGTAACGCACAGCCTCATATGAAAGCTGTCAGCTAGATGAATAAAATGCTTCTGATAGTATGTGTATATCTTGAGTGGTTGCTGAGATATTGCAAGTTGTTTACAAAATATTACAAACATAATAGTTAATGTGTTTACTGTGACATAATATTCAGTTTAAGACTTCAAACCTAAAGAATACTACCACCATAAAAATAGTTTGTGCAGAAAGGTTTGACATTTATACTTCCTGCATAATCCTTATAGTTCCAGATATATGAACATTTGTTTAAAATATGACATAATTTGATTCTGTCAAAAAGGCTTAGGCTCCGCCCATTGGAAGTTACAGTGCAAACTTCCTGAACTTCATTGGAGTGAATGAGTTAACCTGAATGCTTATGTACATTTTGATAACTTCTTTTCAGTTCTTTCTGTCAGGGCACTTCAGAAAAAGGAGTTCTGACAGGATTTTTCTGTGATGAACGAAAAAGAAACCAAAAACTCACTGGTTGGATTCAAGACGCTCTCCACAAGATGCTAGAATATTTTTCCTTTTATTTACTGATAGACTTGAAGTGCGTTCAGTATCATGCACTTTTCAGCAAGTGAATACTCAACTTCTTCAGAATGCAAAACAGTGGAGCCTTCCAAAAGGCTGCCTTTAATACATCAATCAATTAACACTAATTAAAACATTTAAAAGGGCTGTTTCTCTAATTAAAACAAGCATTGTAAACTGCAACCTATAAGAACAGTATGTAAAGACTAAAACAACCACCAGGGCTAGTCGATACAAAACATGCTTGATTCTATATAATTAAGTTCTAACAATAAAATATTTAAAAGTTAGAATCCATCACAGTGTAAGTAACAACACTGATGTAAATGTATAAACTGTGTTTGTTGCTTTTCAATATTAATGTGCAAAGTTAATACAAATCATCCCTATGTACAAAACCATCCCCTTTCTACAAGTCTCTACTGTTTGGAGGTTAAGCAACTTTAGAGAATTCAAAAATTGCAGGGTTTTTAAAACAACTTTAAGAAGTTAAAACACACAATAGTAATAATAGGAAGTACCATGCAACTAAAAATAAAAATGAAAATAAACTTGAAAATGAGAATAAATGCGTCTTGCTGCAAATAGGTCTACTTCCTGCTTAGTTTGCACATAATTGTGCATCCAATACAAAATGTACAAGTTGTGATGTGTGCTGATATTTAGTCTTGTAAGTGCCTAAATGTATATAAAGCATCCACCTATTAATAGGCTTGACAAAGGGTGGGGTGAGTTTACTACCTCTCTAAGTTCTTTAATCTCAGTATACACTGAATTGAGCACATTTCATTTATGCCAGGTCTCTGATTGGAATTAAGTTTAAGTGAGTCATGACCACCCCTTCCATCACTGACCTGTTGGTCAATGGCCCTGAATTTAAACTGTCCTGGATGTTTGTTGGACAGTTTATTACACCTAATGCTGTATAGATGTTCGTAGATCCTCTAGTTTTAACCTTCTGTCCGCTGTTTACTATTGCAGTTGAGTTTGTAGTTTGTTTTAAATCTCCACTCACCTATTTCAAAATTACAGCCTTCATCAATAAACTTACAATACTTGCACATGTTACATTTAGTCATACCTTTCCTAGTTGAAAATCCCTGTTTACTACTCTCAAGGAGTTCTTTCAAGTTGCTGCCCTTTTGTATACTATCTTTGGTTTAATTGGGAGTTTGTGTCTCAATTCATCATCATTAGCCAGGAAGTCCCAATTTTTCTAATCTAGGTTGAATGTGCAAGTGAAACTGGCCATGTAGTTCACCTCATTCCTTTCTCTCCTTTCATTAACCACTGTAACACTCATTTAACAGTGGTACATATACCTTCAAGGTTCTTTTGTTTTAACTTCCTCAAAAATCTCAGTGAGGAAGTCATGAGGGAAACCCCTCGAAAAGAACTGAAATAAGGTTTCACATTCACTAACAAATTCCTCATCATCGTTATCATTCTAGCTGCCCTTACTAACTGACCTTTACAACAGATTTCTTTTGATGTTTAGGGTGGCAGCTAGAAAATGGAGGAGGAATTAGAATATGTCGCCCTTCATGTATCTTAGAGACCCAGGTTTTCTTATTGTAATCTTTCCTCTAAATAGTCTATTCTATCCTTATTGAAGTGAAATGTGAAGGAAAGGAAGTCCGAGAATTATTATTGAGGTACCTAATGAACTCATCAATCTCAGTATTTGTTCCATCAAACATCACAAACATGTCATCTAGAAATAATAGGATCTCTCCCAAGATGCCATGACTAAATTAGCTATGTTCCCCCACATGGGAACCCATGGCTATGACCACATCAATTAACTCTCCTACCAATTGACTTTCTTCACTAGTTGCTCCCAGTGACCTTAACATAGCTGGTACCCAATCTACTGCTATATTGTGGGGATAGAAGAGTAAAGGTCTTTATAGTTACAAGAAAGCAATTAGGGTGGAACCCCAAAGAATTAATAGAACTTAAAAAAGACCAGGAGTCTTTAGTGATTTGCTTTTCCATTACCACATATTTATGTAAAATACTGTCCAAAACCTTGGCACAGGTGTATGTGATACTCACCAAGGGTCTCATCTTATGGATTTTGGGGATTCCAAACAATAAAGGTGTTCTAGGTGTAATTTGTTGCATGTAACTGTATGTTTCTCTATCAATACGTGCTTCAATGTATAACTCTTCTATGAAGCTTTTAATTCTGTTATGTGCTGTATTCATCTCACTGAGGGATGATTTCAATAAGCTTCACCATTAAGAATTTGGTACATTCTTGCACTGTAATCTTCACTAGTCATGATGGTAATGCCACCCCCCTTGTCCGGCTTCATTAAGCGGACAGGGGCCTCCCAGAACTGTAATTCAGTTCTTTCTTCCATTGATAAGTTGTGGTTAATGTGGCCATGTTTTGGATTTTGTCTCTTCAAGTTCCTCAAATCTAGTTCCATTGCTCTCTCAAGATTACCAGCGTGGGGTGTAGTGGAGGGTTAAAGACGCTGGATACATAAAATTGAGACTTCCTGTTTAAATAAGATGTAGCAAGTTGAGTTTCCTCGTGAACAGTTTCAAGTCTATTAAGGTACTAGCCAGGTCAAAGTGGCAGGAAGGTACAAAAGTATGTCCTCTGGATAAAAGATCGACGGCGTCTCACTACTAATGTTGTAGTGGGTGTAATTAAACACCTTAAAGTCACCACTCTTATTCAATAGTATCCTGGGGTCCTCACCCTCCTTTTGTTGTTGTTCTGCTTTCACCCTGGTTATTACTGTTCATGTTGGCCCCATTGTTGTTATTAGTACCTATGTTGTTGTTTTTGTTTTGTTATTATTTTTGTTTTGATTTTGGTTTATCCTTTCACTTCTCCTGGTCTCAGCTCTAGTATCTTGACTGTTGAGCTCCATGTCTTCATCCCATTGGTCCCGTTTGATACCTTTGTTCTCCCTCCATAACACCAGCGACATCTACATTTGACACAGATGGTTTTGGATATGCTTCTACATAACACCTATACAGCATTAGGTGTAATAAACTGTCCAACGCCCTGGCTAGGCACGTTAACAAACATCCAGGACACGAGTTTAAATTGGCCATTGACCAACAGGTCAGTGATGGAAGGTGGTCATGACTCACTTAAACTCGAAAGGAAAGAGCTCCTTTGGCAATTGAGGGTTAATTCCAATCAGAGACCTGGCATAAATGAAATGTGCTCAATTCAGTGTATACTGAGGTTAAAGAACTTAGAGAGGTAGTAAACTCACCCCCCACCCTTTGTCATTAATAGGTGGATGCTTTATATACATTTAGGCACTTACAAGACTAAATATCAGCACACATCACAACTTGTACATTTTGTATTGGATGCATAATTATGTGCAAACTAAGCAGGAAGTAGACCTATTTGCAGCAAGACACATTTATTCTCATTTTCAAGTTTATTTTCATTTTTATTTTTAGTTGCATGGTACTTCCTATTATTACTATTGTGTGTTTTAACTTCTTAAAGTTGTTTTAAAAACCCTGCAATTTTTTGAATTCTCTAAAGTTGCTTAACCTCCAAACAGTAGAGACTTGTAGAAAGGGGGATGGTTTTGTCCATAGGGGATGATTTGTATTAACTTTGCACACTAATATTGAAAAAGCAACAAACACAGTTTATACATTTACATCAGTGTTGTTACTTACACTGTGATGGATTCTAACTTTTAAATATTTTATTGTTAGAACTTAATTATATAGAATCAAGCATGTTTTGTACTGTTCTTATAGGTTGCAGTTTACAATGCTTGTTTTAATTAGAGAAACAGCCCTTTTAAATGTTTTAATTAGTGTTAATTGATTGATGTATTAGGCTCCACTGTTTTGCATTCTGAAGAAGTTGAGTATTCACTTGCTGAAAAGTGCATGATACTGACTTCAAGTCAAAGGAAAAATATTCTAGCATCTTGTGGAGAGCGTCTTGAATCCAACCAGTGAGATTTTAGGATTTTTCTGTGTACTGCTTATGCTTTATATTGGAATGGAACTGTGTGGGAATGTGTAAGTGTGTGTGGTGCTTGTGAGGCGTTGTCTTACAGCTTACCTTTAGACCAGCTCATTCGTACAGCACTTGCGGTCAATCGGGTTTCTTCTTTGGCTACAGCATGGGTACTTATTCTGATCCTGCTCGCTCTTCTACTGCCATACAGGAAAAGAAAAGGCACATTAAGGAGCCCTTGTCACTGTTAGTGGGTGACGTGATAGTGACCACCCATTGCTCCTCAGGTCTCTCACTTGATGTTCTTCATAGTCAGTGTTGTAGTATTGATTCTTGGGTCTTCCTGCCATGCAGGAGCCGGGAATCTGGCTGATTCCCACAATCTTTGTATCATCCCCAGTTGATGGCCATTCGATAACTGACATTGGGATGTCCAGGTATAAGAGGAGTGTTCATTGGCACCATCCTCTGTTTTTTCTAGCTGTGAAGTCCAGTATGCTACTCTCATTTTATCGACACAGCCCCTGACTACCAGCGACACTTCTTTGACGGTGTCTCCTGTGCCCGAGGTCGCAGGCTCCTCGGCCCACACACCAACTACAGATACCGAAACCACTCTTGGCGTTGAAACTCAGAATGTGGACAGGTCCACCTCCACTCAAGGTGTCTTCAGACCTTCCTCTTCTTTCTCCATCAAGGCTTTCACAAAGTCTAAAGCAACCATGCACTCTAAGAGACCAGCTACACAGGGCCCATCTCCAGGCCCCATGCCTAAGAAACAGATGCTTAAAATGGCTGAGGATTTAATTACTCTTATCAGAGGTTCTCAGCCCCCACCGGACAAAAGGCCCAGAGTGGAGGAAGATTCCCCCTCCTCTGATCAGGGCTCCATTATTTCAGAGCACTCTGATGATCAGGAACATTCTTACTCCCCTTTTGAAGACTCTGATGCAGAGGAGTCCATCCCTTCTGTCTCCCCCCCAGAGGGTTACTCATTTGGGGAAACTTTGCATACCTTAAGGGAACACTTCCACTGGGAAGGCCAAGATTATTCAGATTCCAAGAAAAGGCTCAGGGAATTTCTCTTGCTACCTCAGCACAGGCCTCTGGCTATACCTCCTGTCTTGGACATCCTAGATGATGTTTACTCGGAGGCCTGCCTTAACCCGGACTCTCTACCTCCAGCTCCAGTTAAGCCTGACAGGTACTACAGGGTTCCTGACTCGCACCAATTTCTATACAAAAGCCATGCTGCTGACCCAGAAACCATCTCACAGGGCCCCAAGGGAGTTAAGGCCTCAATTGCTAAAAATCCATTACCTTCCGAGAGAGACTCCAGATCCTTAGAAAGGTGGGGAGAAAAGGTATATACCTCGGCTACCTTATCCATGAGGGCCTTAAACTGTCAGTTTCATATGCTAAAATACCAACAGTTTTTGTTATCACAATTGAAAAGTAAAATGTCACAACCTGAACAACCAGACTTGAAGGAGTTGCAGGATTTGATGCATAGTGCAGAACAAGTGGGTAAGCATACCTTACAATGTGGTTTTGATGCTCTAGAGGCCTCATATAGAGCTGCTGTTACAGGATCAGTCATACGTAGGCATGCCTGGCTCAAGGAACAAGCCTTGCCTGATCATGTCAAAGCTAAATTACTAGACTCCCCTCTTCAAAAGGATGTACTATTTGGTGCTAATGCTGAGGAGGTGTTAAGGAAAATGGAGGAAAAGGCTAAATCAATGCAAACTGTGAAAGAATTTCTACAGGTACAACCCCCACGTTTTAGTAGAAATTGGCCTTCCAAAAACTGGTCCTTTCCTGCCACGGACAGACCCCAAAGAGGCAGATACAGGTGCCCGAGGGGCAGAGGACAGTCCCAAGGATCGTTTATAGGCAGATAATGGCAAGCTCCTACACAGAGGTGGTGAGGATAACTCGCAATCTTTCAGAAAGCAAACCCAATGACTTTCCCCTTTGCATGCCAACGAAGTCTCAAATGGCAGCCTCCTTAGGAGGAAAGCTGGCATTATTTTCAAAAAATTGGTATATTGTCACAAAGGACAAATGGATCCTGGACATTATAAACAGAGGCTACAAATTCCATTTTCACACCCTTCCAAAAATGAGAGGCATGCCAAACCTGCCACACAATCAAAGGGCAGAGGCACAAAGGCAAATTACAGATCTCATAAACATGAAAGCTATTCAAGAGGTATCTACGCACGAACAAGGTCAAGGTTTTTATTCCAGGCTATTTCTGGTACCAAGGAAAGGAAAAGATTGGAGACCTATTTTGGACCTATCCATCCTAAACACATTTCTACTTGTACCAAAATTCAAGATGCTCACTCTACAGCAACTTCTTCCCATGCTGGGCAAGGAGTCTTGGCTGGTAACATTGGACCTCAAGGAGGCATACCTGCATGTCCCAATCAGACAAAATTGCAGAAGGTACCTCAGATTTCTTGCAGGTTCAACCCATTATCAATTCTCTGCATTGCCCTTTGGCTTATCTACTGCGCCCAGAGTATTCACGAAATGCCTGGCATCAGTAATTGCCTACTGCAGACTTCAAGGGATACAAATATACCCCTATTTGGATGACTGCCTGATCCAAGCAGACAGCAAGCACATTCTTCTGAAACATCTGGCTTATGTAATAATGTTGTTGAACTCTGTGGGATACACAGTCAACAAAAAGAAATCAAGGCTAATACACTCTCGGAAGATAATTTTCCTTGGTGCCAATTTGGACACAAACACCCATATGGCCTACCTCACGCCAGAGAAGCAGGGGCAACTAATTCAATACTTCAGAACACTAGCAAATTGCACCAGGCTGACTGCAAGGAAAATCCTGCAGGCTCTGGGATTCATGGCATCTTGCATCTTACTAATCCCATGTGCAAAGCTGCATATGAGGAAACTACAATGGTACCTGAAAAACATATGGTCTCAACACAGCCACAGTTTAGAAACAATAATACCACTAATTCCATGTCTGCAAAAGGAATTTCTGTGGTGGGCTCAAGCTTGTCAAACAAACACAGGTCTTCCATTCAGCAAGCCTCAAGCAAATCAAGTCATCACAACAGACGCCTCGGACTATGCCTGGGGGGTGCACATGACAGATCGGGGCATTCAGGGCAATTGGTCCCAAAAAGAAAAGCACCTTCACATCAATCAAAAAGAACTGCTAGCAGTAATAAATGCTATTATAGCTTTCAAGGACCTTCTACAACCAGGTCAACTATTTACAAGAACGGACAACACCACAGTTATGTGGTACATAAACAAACAGGGAGGAACACATTCTTACCCCCTATGCAGACTGGCCATGTCACTTTGGAACATGGCCGTGGACTTACAAATGGAACTACAAGCACAGTACTTGCCAGGCAAGGAAAACACGCTGGCAGACAACCTAAACAGGAATATGACAGATCCACACGAATGGAAATTGCATCCAAAAGTTTTTACAGAGATAATCCAAGAATGGGGAAGGCCATACATAGATCTCTTTGCCTCCCACAAAAATCATCAATTGACAAAATTCTGCTCAAGGATCTTCCATCCAAAGGCCTGGAGAGTGGACGCTCTCTTTCAGTTGGACATCAATGACAGTTTATGCCTTCCCACCTCTTCCTCTGCTGCCCAAAGTTCTATTGAAGACCAGAGCAGACAGACCAAAGATGATTCTCATTGCTCCGGACTAGCCAAGGCAACACTGGTACCCACTCCTGAGGAGCCTGACTCATTCACCACCATGGACCCTGCCTCTAATGCCTCTTCTGACTCAGCACAGCTTCAAAACTCTTCACAGCCAGCTAAAAACACTCAATCTAGCCGCATGGAAGATTCCTTAGCATCACAACAGGCCCTACTCTCCAATGAGGTGCAGGATGTCATTTTGGAGGCCAGAAGGCCATCAACTAGAAAAGCTTACTCCGCAAAATGGAAACGTTTTTGTGTCTGGAATGAGAAAAAAGGCGAGGATCCTGGAAAACTGAATTTACCTCAAATACTACAATATTTGGCTGAACTGCTAAGCAGTGGACTTTCTTTCTCCTCCATCAAAATCCATGCCTCAGCCATTTCTGCAGAATACAACACTGATCCACCTTTATTCTCTCACCCTCTCTTAAGACAGTTCCTCAGAGGGGCTAAGAATTTAAGACCTCCAAGGAAACAACCAATACCTGCTTGCGATCTTAATTTCATTCTGGAAAAACTGACCTTGCCTCCCTTTGAGCCAGCTGCCTCATCAGATTTGCAATATTTGTCCTGGAAAACAGCTTTCCTTCTGGCTATCACCTCAGCTCGTAGAGTTTCAGAACTACAGGCTCTCATGGCTGTCCAGCCTTTTATCATCTTCCATCAGGACAGAGTTTCCTTATGAACCAACCCGTCCTTTATGCCTAAAGTGGTATCCAGGGTAGCTTTAAATCAGGCCATACATTTACCTACTTTTTATCCTAATCCTCAAAACAAAGGGGAGAGATTACTACATTCCTTGGACATCCACAGACAACGGCGTTATTATTTGGACAGAACAAAGCCTTTCAGAAAATCAGAACAGCTCTTTGTGGCCTATGCGGTAGGAGCTCAAGGAAAGCCAATTTCCAAACAGACAATCTCAAAATGGATAGCCCACTGCATACGTTTTTGCTATTCCTTTCATGGCAAAACTGTACCTACAGGCATTAGAACTCATTCCACCAGGGCCACAGCCACCTCTGCAGCCTTCCTCAGAGGAGTTCCTACCAAGGATATTTTGGAAGCAGCTACTTGGAGTTCTGTGCATACCATCTCCAAGCACTACAACCTACCATTATACTCCAAATGTAGAGCAGGCTTTGCCACTGCAGTCTTGCAGGGCATTTTGGCTCCTCCTAGTTCCACCTAGTGCCTACCACCCCTTTCTTAGCTTTGGGATTCTACCCATCTGTTATGACTGCAGCTGTATGCACGATGAACATAGTACAGTTTTGTACCTACCGTAAATGTAGATGTTCGAGTGCTAATACAGCTGCAGTCCAGGTTTCCCTCCCTCCTTCCCCTCTTGGGACAGGCCTATAGGCTAACACATCCTCATACAACCTGATTAGGGTATTCATTTATGATGTATTTGCTTACAACTACTGTACTTTGATTATATTGCACTGCATTATTACACAAGTTTATGTATTGCCTTCCTTCTGCGGGCACCTGACATCTGGGGCAAGAAAAACTGAAGAAAATGGCGTCGGCTGGTTCCTTTATACCCCTGTCGCACTGACGTCAGGGAAGAAGCGACGACAACCGACACCGGACCTAGACTTTGGAATTCGGCCGACCAAGGACCCGCCTGACGGCAGGAGAACCCATCTATTATGACTGCAGGTGTATTAGCACTCGTACATCTACATTTATGGTAGGTACAAAACTGTACTTTGTCAGCACTGTTCCAGGTTTCACTCCAAAACCCTTAATTGTAGGGTGGAAGTCGGTGGAAGTCCTTGCACCCCACACTGAGTCCTTGGATCCAGAGCCACCAGCTTTTTCTCTCATCTTGGTGTCTGCTGGTAACTTGCCAAAGATCACAAAGATAAGAAAATAATGGAGAACGATATTGCAGAAGATGGAGAAAACTTCCATGTCTGAGGTCAGGTCTTCAGGCGATGACTTAGGTGAGGCACTTCTACAGCCCCTGGTCTCACTAGACCTGAGGCTTCTGGCCCAGCCCCTTGGGAGACTGCCATGGTTGGAGGCCACATTATTATGGCTAGTTCCACACTAACATAATTTGGGTCCAAAGCTGCTTCTCAGGCTTCATCTTCTGACGCTGTACTGTTAGTAACCAAGGGAGAGCAATACTTCCTAAGTAGTCATGTGAGAAAACAATTCTGGGAACCGGATGGAGTTTATGGCCACCCGCCCACATAATAAGGCCTTGGTTTCAAAACACTGGATGCTCAGACCCATGAGACAGGTTAGCCTTCCCCAGCTTACACTGCACCAGTCTTCAGCTACATCAACACAGGTTGATGCACAGGACCTGCTTAAGCTGGCCTAGGAGTTCATGGTTTTCATGAAGTGCATGGAGCCCAGCCGGTAATAGTTTTGTTTATGAAGCTACTCCTGGTTGAAGAAGGAGGGATGTTTCTCTTCAGGAGAAGTCAGATTCCCCAGAATCCAAAGATGAGTAAGAGTTGCAATATGCTGAACACCTTCCTCCTCAATCTTTCCCTGACTAATAATCTGATGACATCCTGCCCCCCCCCCCCCCCCCCGCCCCTGAGGAGTTGGGTCTACTTCATTTTGACCTAAACCCATTTGATTGAAATATAATTTGATTGAAAACCAAACTGCAAGGCAAGTAACGGGGATTTGTCCCCCTCCCCAATGTCGTGCGACCCTGGAGTTGGTATATATAGTTGGGGGGGTGGGGGCGAAGCCCCCAACTAGTTTTGTTTAAAATCTGTACTTTGTGTTATTTTCTTCTTTTAAAGGAAACTAGGTGGGGGCTTTGCCCCCCCACACCTCCCAATGTGGGGGGGCTGTGCCCCCCCACACCCCCTAACTATACATACCAACTCCAGGGTCGCACGACATTGGGGAGTGGGACAAATCCCTGTTATATGCCCTGAATACTGGTTTTCAGTCAAATGAAATTTCGATCAAATGGGTTTAGGTCAAATGGTCGTTTGATCAAATGAAGCAGACCCGAGGATTTATACTTTGAGGATGCCTTCTACAAGATGAAAAATACATTTACGTGGGAGAGCAAAGAATCTTCTCAGGCGCAAACCCATTACAAGGACCTTCTAAGCCTGCTATCTCCCATCGTCCGGACAGCTAGGTATTCTTCTAGTTCATGTAATTCTGGTTGATATCCTTGAGGACATCTCTGTACATCCTGACACCCTTCCTCCTACTCCTAAAAAGCTGGATCATTTTTGTAGAATGCTTGACATCCACAAGCACCTTTACAACAACCCACGGGCAGATCCCTTAGTAATTTCTGCTGAATTGGCCAGGGATGCTTCCTAAGGAAGCAGCTAGATACCCTTTGCCCAATGACAGAGAAAGCAGATTGTTAGATTTGCTAAAAAGACCTACACATCTGCGGTGCAGAGTATAAGGGCTCTTAACTACAATTTCATATGTTAAAGTATTTGTCATCATTAAAACAACCACCAAGCATTGCTAAGGCAGAGAGGGCGTTGTAGACAAGAGCTGAGAGAGGGGCGTACAGGGGGCGGCTTGATCAGTACACCCAGGTGTCCAGACATTCAGTGAAATGTGGTTATGTTGGGTTGGGTGCATCATGTACTGTAGTTACTATGGTCTCTGTCATTTGTAGACACTTGGCTTGAGGACTCATCTTCTCTCAGACCAAGTGAAGGTAGAACTCCTAGATGCCTCACTGAATAAGGAGTTCTTCTTTCTTGTCCCCCTGCAGATAAAGTCTTTGAGAAATTGGACAAAAAAAGGAAACAAATCAAAACTGTAAAAAGAATTTTGTCTCCCACACTCTGATATCATAGAAGCTAACCCTCTAAATCTTGGCCACTGCCTCCAAGGCAAGATACAGGGAGCCCTCTCCAAGGCAAAAAACCAAGACAGAGTTGAAGGTGACTGCCTGAGCAGTGCTGTAGACTGCAGGGATCCAAGGACCCTATTCCCCCGAGAGCTGCTGTGACTATGCACCCCAGCAGGGCGACTTACTTTCTTCCTACAGCAGTGGAAACTCAACCAGTGGGTCTTAAAAATCATGTTTCATTCAGTTCATGGAAAGACCCTCCCCCTTCCTAGGGATACCAAGCCCCCAAAGGATGACGAGGGGACCTCCCCCCAATCTTACTAGAACTTCTTCTGCAAGGATACATTCACCCGTTCCCTGCAGAGGAGAGCACAGGATTTTACTCAATGATTTTTCCTGATCCCAAGAAAGGAAAGCACCCGGTGATCAATTGTTGACTTGCCCAAGTTAAACAAGTTTCTGCGCATTACAAAATTCAAAATGTTAACCCTACAAAAACTTTCTCCCATGATCTTTAAAGGACCCTATATAGTCAGAAAGACTCCTACCTTCACATTCCTGTAGCCAAGTAGCACAGGTAATATCTTTGGTTTATAGCAGCTGGATTGCACAACTAGTTCTGTGATTTGCCATTTGGCCTATCCACTGATCCCATTTCTCAACAAATGCCTAGCTCCAGTTGTAGCCTGTTGCAGAAGTTGCTATGGATAAAGATGTTAGGGCATTGAAGTATGGCTGGAGAGGTCTATATTATTTTGTCGAAAACTAAATACAGCGAATGGCTGTTCATCGAACACAAAGCTTCGAGCAGTATTTCATCAAACATTCACATCAGTGAACGTTTTTGATAGGGAAGGGAATTACTTGTCCACCACAGTGACCACCAAACACACTGCATTATTTCAAACTCATCAAGTTGGAGGCTACACCCCTCCTACGTAATATGTACCAGCTCTGAGATCGCACTGCAGTGGGGAAAGGACAAATTTCTTATGATGGCTAACTCGCTGTTTTCCATATGAAGAACGTTAACTGATGTGAATGTTTGATGAACGGCTGTTTGATGCTTTCTGTTTGATGAACAGACGTTTGCTGTTATTAGTTTTCGACAAAATAATATAGACCTGCCTGGGTACATAACCAAACATGTACTGATAAAATAAATTCAGAGACCAAACTCTGCTGTAGATAAGGACATTTTATTTGGTCCTTCTACTACTTTGGTCCTCAAATAAATTTGATGAAAGAGGGAAATTAATTCAAGGTGTTTCTAAGTTTTCAACTTCCCCGTTTCAAATCTCTCAAATCCTTTGCTCCCTTTAAAAGACTAAATAAGCAAACCCTGCTTCCTCCTGGCAAATGGAAAAAATGGCAGGAGGAGAACAACAAAAAACAGGGATCCTTTCAGGCCAAGGACAGCCTAATCCTGTTCACTGACTATGCCAGCAGACTTTTCATCCCCCATCTCTCAAAATCTGTCCCAAAAATGAGTCTTAATATTCCCCTTTTGCAACAGTGCATGTCAAAATTTTGGGTGATAAAAGTGGTTCAGGAAGGTTATAGTTGGCATTGGATATGTGTACTTCCTTTTAGGGGAATTCTTTCCCACCCTCCAAACCAAACCATTTCTTTTTTTTTTTTTTCACTGCTGACCTTAGAAGTCATAGAACCAGAGCCTTTTGATTGATGGGGGTGGGGGCTTCTACTCCCTCATGTTTCTGGTTCCAAAGAAAGATCTTTAATGGAGACAAGTTCTGTACCTATTTTACCCATTTGTTAACCAGATAGGCCCACTGGACATGTGACCCCTTTTCAGGGACTACCCAGGAGCAATGTCAAGTTGTGACTTAATCAAGGTTATACATTAGGCAAGTAAACAAATGAAGGCTGAGGGAATTGAATCCTGTACCACAAGGACTATAGCTCGCAACCTTAACCCTCTGTGCAGATTGCCAGTTCCAGATGTTTTCTTTCTTAGCCTTTTTGAGAAAGTAGCAAAATTCAAAATGTTGACCCTTTAGAATCTGTTACTTGTCATCCCTCTTTTGAGGTTTATAGAAACATCTTAAGGATGCTTTCACATCCTGATAGCAACAGGCTTCAGGAAATTTCTCAGATTCCCTGTGTCACATTATCAGTTCTTTGGATTACCCTTTGGGTTATGTCCAAGGGTGTTTGCAAAGTGTCTAGCTCCAGTGTTACCTCATTGCAAATTGTAAGGCATTCACAGGCGGTTCTCAGTAAAAGTCTTTTCTTATCCAGGAAAAGGTGTTTTGTTGTCTTGAAATTTTCCCGAGCTTCTCCAGTCAATCTCAGATGTCAGCAAGAGAATATCTCAGGATGTTAAGGTCCATGACTATGATTCTCTTGATTCCTCTTACCAGATTACACACAAGAAAAATGCAGTGGCTTTTAAAAAATACACAGACCTAACTCTCATCCTCTGGAATTTCAGAATCCAATTTTCGGCTTTTTTGAAAAGGAACTGTAATGGTGGAGACTGCATATGGCTCAAAATCCAGGTCTCCCCTTTTCTCCTTTTGTCCCAAGTCAAGCTATAACTACAGATGCCTTAAATTTTGACTGGGGAGCAATTTCTGTGAGGGTTAAGGTGCAAGGCCTGTGGAACTCTTCAGACAGACCAAAGCACATAAATTCCAGAGAGATGTCAACTGTGATCCATGCCATAAGATCTCTCCCATCATTTGTTGTCTCCAGGACCTCTACAAATGATTACAGACAACATTACAGTGAAGTAGTACATAATGAAACAGGGGGACAACCAGGTCTTATCCTGTGTGCAGGCTGTTGATAATAGCATGGTTCAACCCTCCAAACATCTTGTATTCCATCAGAATGAAATGTAGTGGCAGACAAGCTGAGCAGTTCTAGGACAGACCATCATGAATGGAACTTGAATGAGGCTGGGCAAGTGGGGTGTTTTTCCAGGATTTTTTCCAGTTTTACATACTTTTACAAAACTTTGCATCTAAATTCCTTTTCCACATCCAGAACTGGCTTTGCTGGGACCATTCTCCAGGGCTTCTGGACGATTATTTCCTCATCTAAGGCTGGATAAGTTTTAGTAATCAACCCAAAGCCAAAGGCTACTGCAGCAGTGAGAGTGATTAACATAGAACAGTTATGTAAATTGCACTTACAATAACAATAGATGTTTAACTTCCTCACTGCTGCAGTAGTTGCACCCACTCTCCATCGCCCTACTTCTGTATTTACTTAGTTGACTCGTCATAGAAAGTTATTTGTTTCTGTTGATGTATTTTAGAGGCTTTGGATGAGTAAGCATTTTCTCAGTGTATGACCAACAAAGGCCTGAATTGTCTATGGCTCTGACTGCTGATTTGACTCCAAGGGGCCAGCCAATCAGCAGTCAGAGTGAGGTGTGGGGGGGAGCTAGAGCTTTTTGAAAACTGCCCAGTCGTATCCTGGTTTGATACAACCCATATAACCAAAGGCTGCTGCAACATCTGCTGTTATGGTAAGTGCAACTTGCTCATCTGTAACTGTCTCGCTGGCTTCAGCGTTGCTGTTCAAGTTGGAAATTGTTTGTGAAATTTTTTAGTAGTACTGTTGATATGTGAGCAAGCAAGGCTGACACACTCCTCTGTAATATGCATGGAGGCAGTCCATTCTGAGTGTGGACCAGTGGCTGGGGCATTCTTTTAAGCACCTTTATTAAATTATTATAGGTTCATAGGTGTTTACTAGGCTAACAACCACAAGGGCCTTTTTGAGTCTAGCTATGCATTCCAAATCTCTGACAAGTTCTGGTACCCTTGATAAGTGTAATCAGGGACTTGGGGAGAGGGTGAATCATTTACATGTAGGGGCCTGGGAGATGAACCATTTACAGGCTTCCTATCCCCTTTAGAGACATAGGCGCCAAATCAGGGAAGAATTTCCTGTTCCCCAACCAGTTGTCCAGAGTGCACTTGAACTGATTTAGGGAGAAACTCTACTTCACATGGATGGGGGATGCTGTTCCAGAAAAGGGGTAGTCTCTGAGATACATACCTGTCTCCAGCAGGTCCTGTTTATATAACAGGCAAGGTTTAAGTCTTTAGAATGGGTAATTCTGGCACTGTTTGTTTTCCGGAAATGCAGGAGGTCCATCAGAGTGGGGTCTGACAATGCCTTGTATGCCAGGCATAGATCAATCCTCAACAGCCAGTAGGAGACAGAATACAAGGATAAGGCCTTAGGCAGTCTGCATAGGACATGTTACTTATGCCCTGTAGTCTTTAGTGAGGAACCTCTGTGGACATTCCAGTTGTTGTATATGCCTGGTTAGGTACATACCAAAGGGGACATTGTACTCAATGACAGGTCTGATGAATGTTGACTACAGTGAAACAATGACTTTCTTGAACATAGATGCCATATCTTTGTTTATAAGTTGCACAACATAGAATGATTTTCTCAGTGCTGTAGATATGTGATAGTCAAAGGCTAGAATATTGTCTGTGTGTCCCAAAGTCTCTGACTACTGGGTTGGCTCTTAGAAGTGTGTTGTCAATATGATAATTACCAGGGGTGGATGACTTGCTGAAGGATGATATTATGCATTTCTTGGCATTTAGTTGCAGTTTTAGTTTTAGTCCATGGTCCTGACACCAGTGTGTATGTCTGCGTCAGCCCTTCCTGGAGAACATTTGTGTCAGTAGGCGATTCCGTGACAGCTCCTAATTTGCAGTCATCTGTAATTGTAGTCAGCCAGAGGCCATTGACATTAGCCTTGACTTCAGAGAAGTAAATGCCAAAAAGGAGCAGTCCCAGGACTGATCCCTTAGGGACTCCACTTGTGACTGGGCCTCTTTGTAGAATTGGCTTCGAATTCTAACTTCCTGGGTCCTGTCTGTGAGCCAGCTGGCTATCCACCAGATTAGATAAGGGTTTGTACCTATCCTCTTACATTTGTCAACAATGTTCACATGGGGTGTTTTGTTAAATACCCTGGCCAGGTCAAGTTAGGGAGTGTGAACTATTTTACTCTCATCCATTGCTTTGGTGACCTTCTCAAAGAAGTCCACCAGGTTGAGTAGGCATGGCTTGCTCTTTATGAAACCAAATTGTGTTGGGTCCAGTGTCTGGAGGTTTCCTGTGTCATTATTGATCATTTCCATGGTAATTCTTTTCATGGGTTTGCATATTAGACTAATGAGACTTATGGGTCTGTAGAGAGCCCACCATTGTGCAGACGGATAACTGTTGTTCTCCGTTCATGAGGTACAAAGCCTGTTACTTAATGCATAGGAACACGCACATCAGTAAAAAAAGAAAACAAAACATTGGAACATTTTTTTTTTCATTTACATACATTGTACATTACATATATGCTTTATATATATGTATGCATATATATATATTTGTATATATATATATATATATATATATATATATATATATATATATATAAATAAACAACTGTCATTCAGTCCAACATTACATAAAGTGCTGAATTCCTGACTTCCCTTAAACCTTACTCCTCCTCCTGAACATTATTCTGCATGTACTGTTCCCATAAATTCCACTTATTTCTATGTGATATGCTCCTTCCTTTTTCTGAAGATCCTACTTACAGTTCTTATTGTATATTTCAAGGAAATGCAGTTTGCTGACAGAGTGCCTTGAACTGCTGTTCAGACCATCCCTGGAGTAAAATAAAGGAGAAGTAACAGTGGTTTGACTTTGTACAGGCTTTCTTCAGAAGTGGAGCATTCCAGAGGTTGACCCGTTTGCTCTCCAGTCTAATGCAGTCCTACCTTATTTCTGCTTCCATCAGCAAAACAGGAGGGAGTGGACAAGAGAGAGTGCATTCTTTTTTAAACTGAGAGACAAGTATTCCTTTTTGCATTCCCATTCATTGTTCCTAATTCTATTGATGGGGGCTAAGGCTTATTCTTTTTTGTATCGTACTGGCACCGAAGAGCTTGTTTCAACGCCTTCAGCTGTTGATCTCTGTGGGGATGATTGCTTTGTGAGTGCTGATGACTTGCTCAAATTTTAGTTTTGCATGTTTGCCGCGACCACATCTCCCTTCTACCCCATCTCCTTATAAGACCAAATGGAAAACATTCTACAACTCGCCATTTGCTACCATTTTCCTCTCGCCTAGTGTTGTAGCAGTAAGACCTACTGTAAGGAGACTCCCAAATTCATAATCAGCCTCTGTACTTGCAGATGTTACTCTGTTTGTGTAGGAATAAAAATTGTGGATTCTTAGGTGTGGGAGTGTATGCACTGTGCTTTAAGCACATAGCTGCTGTTTGCAGTCAAATGTTTTCATTCTGCGAGTGCAGAAGCTTTGAGAGATGCACGCGAGGGCACAGACTGATGTACTCCAGCATTCCATTAAGTGCAGAAGGCCCTCTTGGTAAACTGTACCTACAGAAAAAATTAGAGTTGTGATTTTCTTCCATGTATCTTTGTTGTGTTAGTGTATTTACGTAGATGTATGAAATTTGGTCCAAAATGTACTAAAGAATTTGGGTGCATTGTGTGACTGGAGTAGCATTTTGCAGTACTTTTGTGTAACTGTAGTCTCGTATTATTGTGCTTGAAAAAATACACAGCTGGATCGTATTCATTCCATCTCTCTGATCTAACTGATAAGTCTTTGAGCCACTTGTCTGATCTAAGCTGGCAAAATTAGTTCAGTCTCGAGCCCCCATAATGAAGTTGCATTTGGCAGTACTTTAGATCTTGTTTGCCTCTGTAGCACTCCTACATAATAGCCTTTCTAATATTCTTCCTGGTGAGGAAGCTTTTCTCTTATTCTGTTTCCTTGGCATTGCATGGGCTCTGCCATCACCATTTTTAGTAGTTTAAAACAATGTGTGTGTGTGTGTGTGTGTGTGTGTGTGTGTGTGTGTGTGTGTGTGTGTGTGTGTGTGTGTGTGTGTGTGTGTGTGTGTGTGTATATATATATATATATATATATATATATATATATATATATATATATATATATGTATGTATATATACACGCACACACTTATATTTACAAGTAATTGATAGTTCAGCGTGAGTTCTATTTCAGTAGATAAGAGTTCTTTGTGTGTGTTTCTATTTGTGACATTACTACTGCCTATTTTGATAGTTATTCTCTCTCTTAATTTCTCCAAATCTTTGGGGTTTCTAATACCATGATGAGAGTGGACCCCATTCCTAAGTCATAGTACGATTAAAGTTCATGAAATTAGTATTGTTTCGATCTTTGATGTCAGCCATAAGTGCTCTTTGCAGTACCTGCAATGTGCCCAGTAATGACTCCTGCAATTCGTACAGTTACATGTATTGGTAACATATCTAAATATGATTGTAGATTCTTTTTTATAAGACCCATTGCTCCTACTGCTATTGGGTTGTGTTGGTGTCTTTCTTCCACATTGCTCTCGTTTCTATCAGTATATCCTGATATTTTATGACTTTGTGTCTCTTTGTACACAAGACACTGTAGTCACTGGGTGTGGAGATTTCAGTGATCAATGCTACGTTTGTCTTCTTTTCATGGACCACTATATCCGGTTTTCTAGCATCTATGTTTTGAACTGTTGGTACTGGATGATCCCATGTGATGTAAACTTCATAATTTTGTATGATGCTTTGTGGCTCATGTTTCCTGTGTTTTTCAGCCGCTTCAGTACCATAATGTTTGCACAATCCCCAGTACAACAATCTTGCCACATTATGCCTTTCAGTATACAGTCCTTCTGCCATTAGTATGTCACAACCAGCAACAAGGTGTAGGACTGTTTCCAAATCGGTTTTACAAAACCTACATTTGTCTGTTTCCCCCACATGTTCAGTGGACTTTGTAAATTAACGTGTACGCAGCCCACTATCTTGGGCCGCCAATATTTAACCTTTCACCTCTTGGTTTGAATTCACTTCTCATTAACCATTCCTGCATTCATTTCTGATCAACATGAGGTCCTTCCAGAAGTTTTCTATACTTGCAGCTATATTTATGCATTTTCCAAATGTTTTGCCTTCTCATCTGGTCCTTCACCTTCTATTCTTTCTTTTGTTTTTTGGCACATTCAGTTGCTGCCTGATTTTTATCTACTTCTGGTTTGATTTCCATTCCTCCTTCATGCCGATGTGCTTCTGCTAGATTAAACAGGGACGTCATTTAAAGATTTATTCTCATGTTTCAAAACTTTCACTACATTTGGGTTTTGTGAGGTCAGCAGATGTGTGGAGTGCCATGATTGCAGATCTATACATGTAACCAATTTCAAGGAGGCCCATCCCTTCTTTGAAACGGGGAATATATAATCTTGGTATGTACTACTACTTCTTCTTTCGGCTTTTCCCGGTTAGGGGTCGCCACAGCGGATCACCTGTCCGCTCATGATTGGCAGTGGAGTTTTACGGTGTCGAGTTGCCAGCCCGGCGCCCAACCTTCCACAGAAGACACACACACACACACTCATGCCTAAGGCCAATTTAGAGTGGCCAATCCACTTACAGCATGTCATTGGGATGTGGGAGGAAACCGGAGCACCCAGAGGAAACCCACGCGACCAGAGAGGACATCCAGACTCCGCACAGAAGGCACTCCAGCTGAGAATCGATTAAGTCTTCCAAAGAATTCCTTACTAAGTTTTATTCACATTTGTTCATGTTTTATTGTTGATTGTTCATCAGTTCCAAAATATTTATGCACTCCCTCTGGCTCAAGTTCTTCAAGTTTGTTTTCTTGGTGCTGCAGTTTTTCTGCTTTAAAGGTTGCTTTAGCACATTTATCAAGACCAAATGATATTCTTATCTGAAAAAGTTTTGACAACTTGCAGTTGTGCTTTCAGTTTATTTATTTACATTTGTTTACCAGGAAATTCAGACTGGACGCAGATCCTTTTTCAGCAGATACCTGGGAGAAAAGCTCCACATCATGTACATGGTAAATAGAGATACAACGTTGCAGCAATAGTAAACAACATTGCAGGTTTTTGGCTGTAATACAATAACAAGATATTGATTATCAACAGTATATACAGTAAAAGTTGCAAGTTAAGATAGTTTCTTGTCGTTTATAATATTAGTAACAAAGTTGTCAGACAAGATTTTAAAGTATTTAAGGACAACTAGCTAATTCTGACTGTGCTTAGTAGTGGCGGTAGTATAGTTGGGTTAAGAGTGTAGGTGGGGGGTATGGGGGGTGTTAGTCTGGATTAGATCAAGGACAAAGCCAGTGAAAATTTAAGTGGAAAGGCTGCTGGAAGGTAGAGTAGTTATAGAGGGTGGAAGATTGTTCCAAAGTTTAGATATGGTACATGAAAATATGGCTTCTCCTGCTGAGTTTTTGGGTTTGATAACAGTGAGTTGATTTTTGTTGCTTGATCTTAGGGGCCTAGTGGAGTGATAGGGTTGGAGAAGGATTTTGAAGGGAAGGGATGTTAAGGGGGTGGTTAATACATTTATGAGTGAGGGTGATTTAATTAAAGTGAAGGAGTTGTGGGAGTTCTAGCCAGTTTAGTTCTTCGAGGGAGATACAGTAATGGCTGGAGTAGGAGGTTCCAGTGGCAAATTTAGTAATTTTGTTGTAACAAGTATCCAGCTTGTGTAGGTCTGTCTGTCTAAGTTTGGTAAGTATGGGGGATGCATAGAGTGGGAATGGAGATTCTAGCCACCTTGGTTAGGAATTGACGGCTTCGATATAATGCACCAAGTTTCTTGTGAACTTTTTTATTGTGAGAGATATGTGGGTGTCAGATCTAAGTTTGTTGTCTGTTTCCACACCGAGTAATTTTGTGTGTTCTGGTGGAGAGATGATGGTATTGTCTTTGGCGAGAATGTTGAACTGGGGGGTGTTTTGAGTGGCTATGGAAGGTTGGAACAGGAGAAGTTTTGTCTTACTTGGGTTGAGCATTGGATAGCCAGCTTTCTACAGAAGAGAATAATTCCTGTGTGATTTGTTGTAGTTCTGGTAGAGTGGGGGCAGAGCAGATGAGAGTAGAGTCATCTGCTTACTCTATAATAGATGCTTGTGTGGTGGCAGTATGTAGGTTTTTAGTGAAAAGTGAGAATAGCAGAGGGCCAAGGATAGACCCTTGGGGAACTCCAAGAGTAACTGGGAGGCGAGGTGATAGGTTATCGTCCCAGATTACTGATTGCTGGCGTCCAAGTAGATAGCTGTGGAACCAGTTGCAGGCTGATTGTGAGAAGGAGAGGTTGGGGAGAATAGAGAGTAGTAGCTCATGAGATACCATGTCAAAGGCCTTTGAGAGATCTAGAAATATGGCAGTAGAAAAGAGGCCATTGTTTTTGTGATGAAGTATAGTGTTGGTGAAGGAGATCAGAGCGGAGGTAGTGCTGTGATATGGTCTGAAACCATGTTGGGTTTTGGAGAGGAGATTATTAGCTAGGAGGTAGTTGGAGACATGGGTGTTGATACATTTTTCAAGTATCTTGGAGAGAGGGGAGAGGATAGCAGTAGGGCGGTAATTGGAGAGGTTGGTGGAGGGGGTGCCTTTGTGGAGGGGAATGATGTGGGATATTTTCCATATCGGGGGAACATAGCCTTCTGTAATGGAACGATTGATTAGAATTGAAATTGGATAGGCTACTATATCAGCTGCAGTTTTCAAGTATTCAGATGGGAGGTTGTCAGCTGCAAGTTTGGTGGTTTTAAGTTTTGACAATAGTCTTTTATGTTGGAGGTATGTGGGTGTCAGATCTAAGTTTGTTGTCTGTTTCCACACCGAGTAATTTTGTGTGTTCTGTTGGAGAGATGATGGTATTGTCTTTGACGAGAATGTTGAACTGGGGGGTGTTTTGAGTGGCTTTGGAAGGTTGGAACAGGAGAAGTTTTGTCTTACTTGGGTTGAGCATTGGATAGCCAGCTTTCTACAGAAGAGAATAATTCCTGTGTGATTTGTTGTAGTTCTGGTAGAGTGGGGGCAGAGCAGATGAGAGTAGAGTCATCTGCTTACTCTATAATAGATGCTTGTGTGGTGGCAGTATGTAGGTTGTTAGTGAAAAGTGAGAATAGCAGAGGGCCAAGGATAGACCCTTGGGGAACTCCAAGAGTAACTGGGAGGCGAGGTGATAGGTTATCGTCCCAGATTACTGATTGCTGGTGTCCAAGTAGATAGCTGTGGAACCAGTTGCAGGCTGATTGTGAGAAGGAGAGATTGGGGAGAATAGAGAGTAGTAGCTCATGAGATACCATGTCAAAGGCCTTTGAGAGATCTGGAAATATGGCAGTAGAAAAGAGGCCATTGTTTTTGTGATGAAGTATAGTGTTGGTGAAGGAGAGCAGAGCGGAGGTAGTGCTGTGATATGGTCTGAAACCATGTTGGGTTTTGGAGAGGAGATTATTAGCTAGGGGAGGTAGTTGGAGACATGGGTGTTGATACATTTTTCAAGTATCTTGGAGAGAGGGGTTGCCTTTGTGGAGGGGAATGATGTGGGATATTTTCCATATCGGGGGAACATAGCCTTCTGTAATGGAACGATTGATTAGAATTGAAATTGGATAGGCTACTGTATCAGCTGCAGTTTTCAAGTATTCAGACGGGAGGTTGTCAGCTGCGAGTTTGGTGGTTTTAAGTTTTGACAATAGTCTTTTTATGTTGGAGGTAGGTACTGAGGTGAAGAAGAAAAGGAGTGGGTGGGCTGTTGTAGGGAAGTGTTTGTTTAGAGATGTTATAGTTTCAGCATCTGGGCTTGTGGTTTTCCAATTAGAGGCTTTTCTTAACTTTATTTCAAAATCTCTGGCTGTTACTTCATCCATTTCATGTCCTGCACCTTTAAACTTTTTATTCTTTCTTTTACTTCTTGTATCCATTTAGCATCTTTGTTATGTTCCACAGGATGATCTTAGATGCTTCTCCAAAATGTATCTATTTTTTCTTTTTTTTTGACTGTCTTTCAATTCCATTTACCTTGTTTCCCAATTCTCTATAAAACTTTTTGGGGTCACCAATAATTTGCTTATTTTGTACTTTTCCTTTATATTTATCTGCGTATCTTCTAATTTTCCACCTGTGCTGAGATGTTTAGTTTGTTATTTGCGGTAGTGCATGATAAATCCTGGTCTGTTCTAATACTGCCCATTGCTTTTATCACATCTATCTTTCTTAGTGTTTTTGTTGATCTGTTCTATATTCTAACAGTGACACTTCTTGTCTTAATTGCTTTATAGTTTTCTCTATTTGATACTTCCACGATGGCATTTGATTTCTCCCCTTCCTTTCCTTCACTACCCTGTGATGTCCCTCTATTCTCATGTTGCAGTATTCTCACTTGTGAGATCCTCTGCCTCAGGCGACCTGAACATCGGCTCCTGTGCAAAAGCTTAAGCCTGGTTGCTGTCAGGTAGGTGGGACGTCACACACAGGGCCATAAATGTAACGTCTGCACGCACAGACCTCAGAACTTTTCTGCTGCAGTCGAACGTCAGCTTGCTCCCTTCACACCGTGCTGCAGAAGACATCTTCAGATAAGTACCCTTTTGGGGATTTTTTCTTATTTTTACTTAGGCTTGGGTTGCTGTTGCTCTTTATATAGCCGATGTCATCTAGAAAGGGGAAATGTAAGTGCGGCCGCCAGATTCCGCACAAAGATTCCCATGGACTTTGTTCTGCTTAGGCCAGTCCCACAACCATACGACCTGTAGGATTTGTCAATCTTTCATTGCAAAAACCTTATGCAGTTGTCTGGCAGCCCTGAAACTATTTGTGGAAAACCAGCGACTCAAGCTGTTAGCCCTAGGCATGGAACCCGAATTGGCCATTGAGGTGGAGCCGCCTAAAAAAGAAGGCCAAGGTTTCAGTGCCTACTGCTACTGCCCCTCCGATGTCAGACATCCCACCAGCTACCAGTCTAGGGGATGAGGGACATCCGCATAAACTGGCAACTTTGGCAGGTCGCTTGATGGAAGCTGCTATTGAATCTCCAGCAGTCACTTCCACAGAGGTTACTGTGACGTCGGCCCCTGCTGATGTCAAGGGGGATCCGGGCTTCTCCAGACAGACGCTTATGGTGACAGAACTAGGCTCCGCTCCCACAGGCCTGATGCCTGATCCTAGGCCTTCTCCTTCCCAAGCAGTCACAAAGACTACTTGCCTAAAAAGGAAACAGAAAACAAAACACCTATGTTGCAGTCATCACTTGTGGGTAATCCCTGCTAGGTAGCACTCGGCCAGCCCGAATACCAGAGTAAAGGATTTCCCTCCCGCGTCGGCTGTCTAGGTACAGGGGCTGACATCAGGTCATCAGGGCTATAAAGGGAGACAGCCGACATCATTACATCAGTTTCGCGAGTGCTTTGGTCAGCCGTTGTCAGAGTGAGGGAGAAGTCATCTAAAGCTACATACCCCATTGGGGAACCTTTTCTTGCTTTTATCCGATGTCAGAGAAAGTCAGTAATTGTCTCAGTTGTGGAAAACAGATCCCACACCGAGACTTTCATTCCCTCTGCATCACCTGCCTAGGCCCAGACCACAGCATCCCTGGATGTCGGTTCTGTGCCCTGTTTAATGCTAGAACTATTAGAAGAAGAGTGGAAATCATAGCTAGACACTTTGGCGACTCTTTTTCTCATCGCAGTATCGCAGTATGGTGTCGGTCAGTCAGGCGGCTGTGGAATTGCCTAGAAAAAAGAAAGATAAAGAAAAGGAAAGGCCTCAGAAAGTTAGGCCAGTGGATGACTCCGGTCTGAAGTCAGCCAGCCTTCCTCTCATTTCAGTTGCTGAATTCAGTGAGGTACCTTCGCAGCCCCTGACGCCAGCCGAGGAACCATTGCAGGCCTCAACCGAGACCCATTTGGAGTCCAGTACACCACCAGGTCCGTCTTCTCCTGCTGGGATGTTGGCCTTCAGTCATGTGGTTGGCTCCGGAGCTGCTTCGCAGGCACCAGCGTCCGCAGAGACAGTTCTGACGACCGAAGCCAGGCAGAGACCGACGACCACACCGCTTGTTAAGCTAACCTTGTATAAGGCCTCTGAATACTCTAGGCCCAAGACTACCCCTAAAAAGACCCCATCCCAGGGACCCAGCCACCGGCCTCCTTCCTTTCAGCCTGCCACCCAGTCCACCAGCTTCTCAGAATGGCAGAGGATTTAATCACTCTAATGAGAGGTAGCCAGTCTACCCAAGCCACCCCTGCTAAGGGGGCTATGACTAGTTCCTCTAAAAATCCATTTCCATTCTGACAGGGTGTCGCTCAGGACTAACCCCTCCTTTATGCCGAAAGTGGTCTTGGTGGTTACCCTCAACCAGGCCATCTATCTTCCTACCTTCTTTCCCAACTCCCAGAATAAAGGGGAAAGAATTTTGCATACCCTTGACATACACAGGCAGTTGAGATGTTACCTGGATAGGACTAAATCAGTCAGGAACTCTAACCTGCTTCTGGTTTCCTTCACTCCTGGGGCAGAGGGGAAACCCATTTCCAAACAGACCATTTCTAAATGGATTTCTCATCATTGCATCCATTTCTGCTATTCCTTTCATGGAAAGAGTCCTCCCAAATCTGTCAGATCTCATTCCACTAGAGCAGCTTCTACTTCCACTGCCTTCCTGAGGGGTTCCACCTAAGGATATTTTGGAAGCTGCTACCTGAACATCCATCCACACATTCACCAAATACTACCAGCTGGCTACTTTCTTCAAAACCAGGGCAGCCTTTGCATCTGCAGTCCTGCAGGGCATGCTGGTATCCCCTTAATATGGTGATTGCATTTAATTCCTATACTCCTTCCTCCACACTTTTTTCTCAGCTTTGGGAATCCTCCCACAGCTGATGACTGCAACAGTGAAACACGAAGAACATAGTACAGGTGTGTCCACTTATAAATGCAGATGTTCGAGTGTATTCACTGTTGCAGTCCTGTTTCCCTCCCACCTTCCCCCTTTAATTCCTCCTTCTTGGGTTGGGGGCTCTTACTTGTTGGGAGCAAGAAAAACTGATGATGTGATGTCGGCTGTCTTCTTTTATAGCCCTGAAGATGTGATGTCAGCCCCTGTACCTAGACAGCCGACAAAGGAGGGAAATCCTTTACTCTGGTATTTGGGCTGGATGAGGGCTACCCAGCAGGAATAACTCACAAATGATGACTGCAGCAGTGAATATATTCTAACATCTACATTTATAGTAAGTGTACACAACTGTACTTTCTTCCTGTACTGAAGAACAGCCAGACTAGCAAACCTTTTTCCAGTCCTTGGCTCAGACCTTTATTGCCCACAGTTTCACTTGCTACGGCCTTGCCTACCCTCAGCCTTAGGCCAGCATTAGTTACCTCCATTTCACCTGCTCACATTCAGGATTCTCCTCCTCTTTTTCTCGGGTGAATCTCTTATATACATCTATGAAATAGCTTCTCCACTGGAATACTGCTCCTCAGATGAGGACCCCTTGGAAGGAGACTCCCCACCTGTAGATATTACCTTTGGGGAAACTATCTCCAAAATGAGGGAGTACTTCAAGTGGGATGTCACTCAGATGGCTGAGGTGCAAAAGAGATATTTTGAACTCCTACAGATGGAATCTCCCTCTCCCTCTACTATTCCCCCTGTAATTCCAGCTTACCTGGATGCGTTTGCTTCAGCTTCCAAGACTCCTGAATCACAGCCTCCAGCTCCTAAAAGAAAGGATATGTTTTACAAAGTCCCCGATGACCACAAGTACCTTATTAAACCACCCGTGGCAGACTCAGCTGTCATTGCAGTGGCTCCAGACAGACAATCCAAACAAATCCCCTTCTCAGCCCTTCTGCCACCCAACAAGGACAGTAAGGTCATGGAAAGACTGGGGAAAAAGATTTATACTTCTTCCATCCTGGCCTATAGAGCCATGAAATATCAGACTCACATGGTTAATTATGCCTTAGAGTTGGTCTCCCAGGCAACTTCCTTTCTTTCTTCCTTGCCTGATTCACCTACTAAACCCCAGGTGGTATCTAAGCTCTCCTTAGCAGCACAAGTTGCCAGACATTCTATAAAATGCAGCTATGATGCTGTTGAGGCTTCAGCCAGATCAGCTGGCTCAGCCTCTGTACTGCGCAGGTATTCCTGGCTCAGATTACAACCACTCCCTGATGATTTTAAAAACAAAATATTGGATGCACCCCTAAACAACAAATTCCTGTTTGGCAAACAGTCTGCAGAACTATTCAAAAACGTACAGGAAAAAAGCAAGAAACTCCAGGACCTGAAACATTTATTGATCTCACCAGTTCCAAAGTTCTATAGAAACTACCCTGCTAAACCCTCATTTGTCTGGAGGGCTCCTGCACCTTCTTCCTCCTCCCTAAAACACAGGAAAGGGTCTAGGAAAACAGCATCCCCCAGGACTGCCTCTTCACAGTCCACCCCCAGGCAGCCCTTTCCTGATGGACCCAGCAATGCGTGACTGCCTTAAACCACCTTCCCCTCTCCACCCGCCTCTGTCACTGTCTACCCATTTTGCAAGAGATCACTTCAGACCGCTGGGTCTAATCAGTAGTGGAAAAAGGGTACTTTATGAGCTGGCAGGAAAACCCCCTACCACAAGGCATACCCTTTTGTTCAAAAAAAAAAAAAAAAAGCTCTACCTAATACCCCAGATCATCCTAGATCTGCTTTCATGGGGGACCATAGAAAGGATTCCCACAGACCAAGAAGAGCGGGGGGTTCTACTCCAGGCTTTTTCTGGTCCCCAAAAGATATGGTCCTTGGAGGCCCATCCTGGACCTGTCCCTGTTAAACCCTTCCTGCAGGTTCCTTCCTTCCACATGCTATCCCTTAACTCTTCTTCCACTGCTGCCACCCAGTGTGTTCATGGCCACTTTGAACCTGAAGGAGGCATACTTCCATATCTCCATCCTCCCAGACTACAGGAGGTTTTTACACTTTGCTGTGCCATCTTCACACTTTCAGTTTACTGCCTTGCCCTTTGGTTTATCTACTGCACCAAGGGTCTTCACAAAGCATTTCACCCCAGCAGTAGCCTACTGCAGAACAAAAGGCATTCAAATCTACCCTTACCTGGACGGACCTCCTCATTATAGCGGAAGAGGCAGGTACTCTCAGGACTCGATTAAAATTCATTATGTTCCTTCTCCATAGTCTGGGGTTTACTCTCAATCTGTCAAAATCTTTTCTCACTCCAGCCCAAGACCAAACCTTTTTGGGCTGCAGAATACGGACAGACCTGATGAAGGCTTTCCTTCCTCAAGACAAAGTCTCCTCCCTAAGCAGTTTCTTCCAGGAGTTACTTCTTGTCAACGACATCTCAGCCAGGCCTTCTTCTAGGCCTCTTGGCAGCTAGCCTTCCTTTGATGCCCTGGCCAGGCTACACGTGAGGAAGTTCCAGTGGTACTTGAAAAATGTCTGGTCCCAACACAATCACCCCTTGGAATTCCAGGTGCCCTTCCTACCATGCCTAAAGACAGAGTTGAGGTGGTGGATCCATCAAATAAACCAGAATCCAGGTCTTCCCCTCCAACCCTCCAAATCAGTGCAATTTATGCACACATATGCCTCGGACCTAGGGTGGGGGGGCACTATGAATGGTCTCAAGGTTCAGTCTTAGTGAGAGCCCTCCCTCCAGAAAAAGCATATCATTGTGAGGGAAATGATTGCTCTCCTTCTAGCCCTAAAGACCTTTTTTTACTCTGATAGAGGCAGGCCCCCTCCAAATCTTCACAGACAACACAACTGTGATGTGGTACCTCAACAAGCAGGGGGGACCAGATCCTACTTACTGTGCAGGCTAGCAACACAGGCATGGGAGATGACCACCCAGTACAATGTCACACTGCAGGTGGTCTACATTCCCTCTCAAGACAACCATCAGACAGATGCTCTCAGCAGATTTTTCTCTCAACATCATGAGTGGATGTTACACAGAGATGTATTCTTGGATATTGTCCACCGATGGGGCACCCCACAGATAGATCTGTTTGCCTTCTCTCAGAACAGTCAACTTCAGCTTTTCTGCTCCAGAACCTCCTCCCCACTAGCTTGGAGAGTGGGTGCCTTTTTGATTTCTTGGAATGGGCTGTTCCTTTATGTCCCCCCCTCCCCCTTATTCAGAAGGTCCTGCTAAAAATCCAGAAGGGCAAGCCAGAAATCTTGCTGGTGACCCCCTATTGGCCATGGCAGCATTGATTCCCCCTTCTTCTATCTCTTACCAAGGGCAGTCACCGCAAGTTGCCTCACAAGGTCAACCTGCTCACACAGCAGAAGTGATCTGTCATTCACCCACACCTGAAACCCTCAGCCTAATCCTGTGGGTGATAAACTCCTGATCCCTTTCAGACACCTTTATTCGGAGAACATGCCTTCTGTCCTGCAGGAGGCCAGGAAACCCACTACCAGGAGATTGTTTGTTTCAAAATGGAAAAGGTTCTCCGGTCGGTGTCTTCAGGGGCAACTAGATCCCTTCAAAGCAGATGTCCCTCTAGTCCTAGCCTGTGTGTGTGAGGTTCTAAAACCAGAACTTTCTTACTCTTCAGTGAAAGTCCACTTATCTGCCATTTCAGCCTGCTTACCTATAGACCCACCCATACTTTCCAGGTTGGAGGTCAAACTTTTCCTGAAGGGGGGTTCTCCATATCAGACCACCTAGAAAACCTCCTTGGGACTTGAAATTTGTACTGGAAAAACTTAACACTGCCCCCTTTGAACCAGCAGCCTCTGCCTCTTTATAGATGTGTACCTGGAAGACCGTCTTTTTACTAGCCCTTACTTCAGCTAGGAGAGTCTTTAAATTGCAAGCACTCATGGCCTGTCCACCCCGACACAGTCTTCCACAAAGGCAGGATTCGTACCAACCCCTCCTTCATGCTCAAAGTGGTCATTGAACTGTCCCTCAACCAGTCTATTCACTTACCCACCTTTTTCACTTCTCCACAAAATGACACTGAGAGAATGCTTCACTCCCTTGATGTTCACAGGCAACTAAGATTTTATCTGGACAAGACTAAGAACATTAGAAGGTCCAATCAGCTCTTTGTATCTTTCCACCCCAGGGCCCTGGGGAAAACTGTATCCAAACAGACTGTATCCTCCTGGATATGCAAGACTATTACCTTCTGTTACTCTTTCCATGGTAAAGACTTACCCCACTCTATAAAAGTGGACGGTGGTGCAGTGGTTAGCATTGTCACCTCACAGCAAGAGGTTCTCCGGTTCGATCCTTGGCTGGGGTGCCTTCTGTGTGGAGTCTGCATGTCCTCCCTGTGGTCGCGTGGGTTTCCTCCGGGTGCTCCGGTTTCCTCCCACATCCCAAAGACATGCTGTAGGTGGATTGGACACTCTAAATTGGCCCTAGGTGCGAGTGCGTGTGTGTGTGTGTGTGTGTGTGTGTGTGTGTGTGTGTGTGTGTGTGTGTGCCTTCTGTGGAAGGTTGGGTGCAGGGCTGGCAACTCGACACTGTAAAACTCCACTGCCAATCATGAGCAGACAGGTGATCTGCTGTGGCGACCCCTAACTGGGAAAAGCGGAAAGAAGAAGTGGCCTCTTCTGGGCCTTTCCTCAAGGGATTGGATACAACTACAATTCTAGAGGCAGTAACATGGTCCTCTATGCATACCTTCACCAAGCATTACAAGTTGGACAACATCTCCAGAGCATGATTTGCAAGGGCCATCCTTCACAGTTTCCTGGAGACTGCTACCTCTTCCTCCATCCTTTCTTCTGCTTGAGCTGTGGTACTCTCCCACAAGTGAGAATACTGTAACGAGACTAGAAGGACATAGATTAGTTGTGTAAAATCTTACCATAACCATAGATGTCCTTCTCTTCCATGTTGCAGTATTCCTGCCCTCCCTCCTATCCCCCTTCATAACATTTTCCTTCTCTGGATGGCATCATTCCTGTTCTCCTTAAAATGTTGTCCGACTGGACAGTCAGTTCTGAGGTCTGTGCATGCGTACGTCACATTTATGGCCCATGGTTTATGGACTTGCATGTGACGTCCCATGCACCTGACAGCAACCAGGCTTAAAATTTTGCATAGAAGCCAGACTTTTGGGTCGCCCGAGGTGGAGGATCCCACAAGTGAGAATACTGTAACATGGAAGAGAAGGACATCCATCATTATGGTAAAATTTTACACAACTAATCTTTCTTGTGGTAGAAGTTTATCAGTTATTCATTTAGCTGCACAGTAATATATCCTGTTTACTTCTGTTATATTGCATGGATCTCTATGGACAGTCCTAATTACTGTGTTCATTTGTTTTATCAAACTTCTGACTTTTTGGGTTTTATTGACCTTCTGCAGTCTATTTCTTTCATTGATTTTAATATGTCTATCTTTGTCTATTAAATCAAGCGACTCCTCTTAGCTCATTTTTCTTCTAAACTGAGGGCACATTTTTTGTTTTCCATTTCCTGTGGGCATTCTGTAGAAAGCTCTGTAGCATCTTCCTGTGGCACATTCTCTTCAATTTCATCCTGTGCCATTCATTGCTTTGTCATATGGGAACTCACTGGCCTATCACTCCTCAAAGTTGACTGCATCAGAGTTTCCAGTTTCCTGTTCCTTCCCTTACTGTCTAGCTTCAAGTGAATGTTTATACTGGTTTCCTGTGGAAGGTTCCAAAATATCTTCATATGACACCTGACCAATTGCTTCTGTTCCACTGGTTTCTTCATTGCTCTATCCTGTTGTGGTGCTTTCTGAGTTAGATTTTCTACACGGAATCCTTCTCTTTCAGAGGTACTCCATATCCTCAGTTTCTATTTTTTTTTTTAACTTCTTCATTACTAATCTTATTTTCTACTTTTCCTCTTTGTCTTCTTATTTTTTGTATTATAAAGTTTTCCATGTCCAGATTCCTTTGCCTGTATTTGTCTTCAAATATCTTTGGTGCTGGTCTTTTTGTATTGGTTAGTTTTGCTTTCTCATTTGCATAAATATTAAACCAAATTAAATCTCTCTTTCTTTCCCATGTCCATATTTCTTCTTCAGATGGCTCCTGATCTTCCTGCTTTTCCTTACATTGGGTACTCACTCCATCATGCTGTGATGTAACCTGTGTTAGACCTTCTAAACGAATTCTTTCACTTCGCAGGCACTCCATAACTTCAACTTCTGTTTTCTTTTACTTCTACTTTGCTAAATTTGTTTTCTACATTCCCTCCTTGTGATATTTTTTTTTATTTTGAAATTTTCCATATTTGGATGCCTTTTCCTGTATTCCACTGCGAATATCTTTGAGGCTGCCTTCTTTATATTGATTAATTTGGCTTTCTCCTTTGCATAAATATTGCACCATATCAAATCTCTCTTTCTTTCCCATGTCCATATTTCTTTTTTACACTTTTCAAAAATCTCTAGGTTTTGTTTATATTTTTGCACTTCCTCAGATGCTTCTTTTTCCAAACAGATAAAAGTTTCTTGATCTATATACACAGTTTTTCACAAATCTTTTGTATTAATGAATACACATTTTTATTTGCAGCTTCTGACAGTTTTTCTTGTGGAAGTGTTTTTCTTTCCTCTAATTTCTCTCTTAATTGTTTTGCATGTTTTATGTCTGGAAATTCTGGGCTTTTTGCATAATAGTAACAATACATAATTTATTTCTTATCCTAAATAGTCCACTTTATCTTCTTTATGGCTTTTCTTTGGCCTATCAGTTTTTATGATTTTTGTGGACTACTACTTCCTTCTAAAACAGGGGGAGGAGATTCTCCCCCTGTGCCTGACCTGGTGTAGAGTTTAAAATGGGCAAGGAAAAGATTCTCAAAAAATGTCAGAAATGTGGCCATTAAGATTCCACCGTAAAACACTTGCACATTGTGTGTGATGCGCTTGGAGGTGGAGCACCCCACTGTGGATTTTTCTGGCTACAAGGGCTTTGTGTTTCCCATCCTTTCTGATTGTAAGAACAAACAAATCCTCAAAGGACTGCTACCTTAGATCCAGAGGTAGACAGGCCCAAGAAGTCTTTGGACAAAGATAAACAGGCCAGATTTAAGGGGAGCGAGACACTTAAGAGGAGATCAGAGGATTCAGTGCCAGCTTCAGCACAGAAGGCTCTCAGGACTGAGTTGGCATTTGCCTCAACTTCAGTGCTTTCTGCTTCTTCATATCTGCCCATGTGAGAGGCTGTTGTTATTCAGGATAGCTCCCCGAAGAAGGTTTTTCTTATCTCTAATTTATCTCTTAATTGTTTTGTATGTTTTATGTCTGGAAATTCTGGGCTTTTTGCATAATAGTAACAATACATAATTTATTTCTTATTCTAAATAGTCCACTTTATCTTCTTTATGGCTTTTCTTTGGCATATCAGTTTTTATGATTTTCGTGGAGTACCACTTCCTTCTGAAAGTTGGCTCATCTGATCCAGCTGAGGTGGAAAGGGCTTTCCAGCTTTTGGGGAGGATAATTTCTTCTCCTCCTGGAATGGACCCTCAGACTTTTTCGAGACTGACTCCACCCTTTGAATCCCTCTCTTGTCTATCTCAGCTTCGTCATGCATACATACACACGTCAGAGAAGAGGGAGGAACTTAAACACCACACATTTGCAGATGGTGTCCTCTGTGGGCTCTGATCACACTCCTCCCAATGTTGTAGGAAAGCATAGGTAATCCAGAGAGCTCAAGTGAAGTCTGGTATTCCACCTTTGACCCAGAGGGTAACAGGACTAACAAGAAACAGAGTGTAAAGGATGAGTCCAGACAAAAATCACTTTAGCTGACAGATCTAGGAGTGTGTGTGCGTGTGTGAGACAGCCTCCCTGTGGAAGAAATAATGACACCTTGTTGAAGAGTCCAGTAGTTTATTCAGTTAAGCAGGAAGGCAGACGAGTGTTCTTGTTCTAATACATTATATTCAGCGGGTCAGTTATATAAAGGCAGTTACAGGCAATGGTGGGAGGTTCCATGGGAGCTGATTGGAAGAAAATCTGGGAGATGGAAAACCAAGGAGCCAATCCCAAAGCTTAGAGGTTAGTCCCTTATTTGAATATTCCTGAAAGACCTGTGAGGGCTTACCAGTTTAGCAACATGTAGAACCTCGTTCTTAGTTAAAAGGACTTATTTCTGTTTTTAAGCATGACAACACACACTGAGCTACAACTATAGAACCATATTTAAGAAAAACAATTGAGCTTCATCAGGTCCATCTAATAGAGTAGTTTCCAGTTTGATGGTTGAAAATGCCTTCTTTTACAAGGCTGTCACCAGACTTTATTAGTCTGTTTTGCAACACATGTAAAATGAGAGGCTGTGTCTACATCAGTGGGGCTCATATTCCTTGCAGCCAAGTATGAAGGCTTTATTACAGAACTTTTTCCAGTCTGTCACATGTAAAATGAGAGGCTAGTTATCTCTTGACATATAATATAAAAGGCTAATATTCTCTTGTATAGCAATAACCATTTACATTGCCTGCTTATAAGAGGCTCATGTATGTGATTAATGTGACCAGTCCACGTTCTTCTTCCTCTTGATAAAGACAGCCTTTTTTGTATGCAGCAGAGGTAGTCACTTAAAGCTACACTAGGTGATTCTTACTTTTGAACAGTCCATACATCCAGAGAAATAGCATACAGTGGAAAACAAGTCGCGGTGCTCATTTTTTACAGAGCTCATAAAAGTGCACAAGTATGAGGAAAAAAATAAAAAGTGAGTGAAGTTTGAGACCTCAGAACCTCTTGTGTGGGCTTACTGTGCCCATGGTATAAAAATCCACCAGGTGGTGAACTGCAGAGTATACAACAATTTTAGTAAATGGAAGAATCTCCAATCTTCTTTGAGCATAAGCAAGTTGTGCCTATAGTGCAAAGAATATAGCAGTGTGGAGTGTTGCCCTGGAACAACAATTTTCATTGTACTGCAGTTTATAGAAATTGTGCTGAATGCAGGCTGAGTGGCTAAAAAATCTTATGCCTGGTTGCTGTGGGGTAGCTGCAGTGAGTGTAAACCCCAGATTTAGCTGCAGTGAGTGTAGACCCCAGAGTGGAGTGCCTTAAAACCATGCTCTATGACCAAGAGCATTCCACCTCTCACAGCAGCTACCCCACAGCAACCAGGTATAGATTCTGTAGCCGTAGTATATGTCAGGAGGTAACGAGCCTCATAAAAGTGGGCACAGCCTTCTGTACATATGATAAACTGGAAAAAGTTCTGTAATAAAGCATTCATATATGGCTCCAAGGAATATGAGCCCCACTGATGCAGACACAGCCTCTCATTTTGTATGTGTTACAAAACAGACTAATAAAGTCTGTTGATAGCTTTGTAATAGCAGGCATTTTCAATTATCAAAGGAAAAGCAGGCATTTTCAATTATCAAAGTGGAAACCACTCTATTAGATGGACCTGATGAAGCTCAGGGGAAGCTGTTTTTTTAAATATAGTTATATAGTTGTAGCTCATAGTGTGTTATCATGCTTTGTTTGTTAATGGTTAATAATAAAAAAAATTAAATAAGAGCAAGGTTTCACAGGCTGCTGAGCTGGTAAACCCTCACAGATCTTTCAGGAATATTCAAATAAGGGACTAACCTCTAAGCTTGGGAATTGGCTCCTTGTTTTTCGATCTCCCAAAATGTCCTTCTATTCTGATGTTGCAGTATTCATAACAGTAGGGAAAAGCTGCCTGCAGCGCCACCATCCGGCCAGTATACCAACGTCTTTGTCCTGGAGGGTACGTGTGACGTCTGCTACGAGGGCCATAAACCGGCATTAAGTATAAAGGTGACGTCTGCATGTACCCTCCTTAGAATTTTTCTGCCGCAGTGATCATCGGACACCCATTAGCCAGTTCTACCTTACTTCTCGTTTTATCAAACGACTACAGTTACAAGTATTGAGACCAGACGACCGTTTGGACCATTCAGATAAGTGCCCACTGAGGTTTTTCCATACTTGTTTTGCTTGCTGTTTTAGACTTACATGTCAGCTAGGAAAGGGAAGTGTGCTTGTGGGAGACAGATTCCTCACAAGGACATGCACGCTAAGTGTGTGTTTGTCTAGGCGAGGCCCACGACCATACATCCTGTTCTATCTGTAAGTCATTCGTACCCAAAACACTTCGTAGCCGACTAGCGACTTTAAATCTTTACCTCGAGAATCAGAGACTCAGACATTTGGCGTTGGGCACGGAGGCAAGGGTAGGCCCATCCGACGAGCCACCTCGGAAGAAGGCGAAGAAACTTAGGCCCGAATCCCAGGCTGCACCTCAGGTGTCTGAACCTGCTCTAGAGGCGATAGCAGACCAGGAGTCTGTTCAGACGATGGTCACCCAAGCAGGCCCAGGAACCACAATGGAAGCCGGGGTGCGGGATACCGAAGGTACATCTGCTAAGGTATTTCAGCCATCAGAGTCTGATGGCAGAGGGGAACCACGGCTCACCTTCTCGGAAGCCCTGCTCCTTCTCCTCTTGCTAGGCCATCTGCTTCTCCCTTGTCCACCACACCCTTGAAAAGGAAACAGAAGTCCAAACGCGTTGAACTCCCTCAGATGTCAGGCTGGGAATCCTTTACCCAAATCCTCTTTCAGGCCTTACAATCCCAAAAATTCTCACCTGCTCTCACTCCTCAATCAACCCATGTGTCTGAGGAGGAATATTCATCCTCTGAGGAATCCGTCTTTTATGAGACTCAAATTTAATCCCCCAATGAGTTCATTACTCCAGATGAAGAGGACTGTATTTCTCCAGACTCCCCTGGGGAAGAATTTAGTTTTGGGGATACTATCTCCCTCATGAGGGAACACTTCAAGTGGCAGGCCTCTGAGGTCTCAGATTCTAAGAAAAGGTACTTTGACCTTCTGCAAATGGCGCAGCCGACTCCCTTAGCTGTGCCCCCTTTACTGCTTGCATTTCAGGATGCATTATTAGCTGCTTTACAGTCTCCTGACTCCCAACCTCTAGCAGCTAAACGAGCAGACAGATTTTATAGGGTCCCCAGGACACCCAGTTTCTTTACAGGAACCCTCCTGCTGACCCAGCTGTCATAGCTGTTTCTGCAGACAAGACCTCCAGACAGCTTCCTTCCTCTGCTCTTTATCCTACTGATAAAGAGAGTAAATTTATGGACAGGACAGGTAAAAAGGTCTACTCATCTTCCACTTTGGCCATTAAGGTCCTGAACTACCAAACCCACATGGCAAGGTTTGTACTTGATACCATGTCTAAGGCCTCCAGCCTTCTTTCTGAGGTCCAGGACTCCCCCACCAGAGTACAATTAAACTCTCTCCTCTCCACAGCATCACAAGTGACCAGGCACTCTATTAAGTGCAGCTATGATGCTGTGGAAGCTACTGCTTCTGGATCGGTGCTGCATCGTTACTCCTGGGTATGGAAACAACCCCTCCCCATGGATGTTCAGACCAAACTTCTGGATGCTCTGTTAGACAATAAGGCACATTTTGGACAAGCCGATGCTGAGCTCCTGAAATCCCTCCAAGAGAAGGGAAAAGAGTTGCAAAATCTAAAACACCTTTTGGTGTCGCCCATTCCTAGATATCATAGAAACTACCTTCAAAAACTATCCTTTGTACTTTTCCACAACACAGCAATCCAAGGCACACAGGCAGCAGAGAAAGACTTCTACCCCAAGACTGTCCTCAAGATCTTCTGCCACTCCCTTTCGGAAACAGCCTGACCATCCCAGCCCCCCCCCCCCCACTGTGACTCACCCACCCTGCATCCAGAAACTCCCCTATTCCTCTGTCTCACTCTCTCCCTCCCCTCCTGGCGGAAACTTACAAAAGAACAATGGGTCCTCTCCATCATCCAGAGAGGATATTGCATAAATTGGTGGATGCTTCCCACCCTTTCAGGGCATTCCACAACCACCAAAAAAACAAACTCCTCTATTCCCACCTATTATTCAACACCTCCTAAATCAAGGCACCATAGACCAGTTCCAGCCCCTCAAAATAACTCAGGGTTCTACTCCAGAATGTTCCTGGTCCCCAGGAAAAGAGGGTCCCTGGAGAGCTATACTGGATCTTTCCTTTCTCAATCTTTTCCTTCTCGTACCCAGCTTCAAAATGATAACCTTACTTATTCTCATGCTTGTAACCTCCCCCAAGCCTTCATGGTGGTTCTAGATCTCAAGGATGCCTACCTACACATCCCCATTCATTGGTATTACAGGAAATTTCTCAGATTTTCTATAGCTTCTGCCATTTTCAATTCTCTGCTTTGCCCTTTGGTCTATCCACAGCCCCCAGAGTGTTCACCAAGTGTCTAGCCCCCTTCATTGCCCATTGCAGGACACATGGTATACAAATATATCCCTACCTAGACGACCCCCTCATCCTGCACCAAGATCAGCAACTCCTACGCCTCCATTTGCAGCAGGTGTCTCACACCCTCTCTCTTCTGGGGTTTACTTTAAATGTAGAAAAATCTCGCCTGACTCCTTCTCAGGACGTGATTTTTCTGGGATGCAGACTACGCACGGACTGCATGAAAGCCTTCATACCGGACCAAAGGATTCAGGAACTTGGTCTGTACTTCAACCAGATCCTTTCCTGAACCTTTCTGACAGCTCGGAAATTTCTGAAACTATTAGGCCACATGGCATCCCTTATACACATGCTGCCTTTGGCAAGACTACACATGTGCAAAGTTCAATGGGTACTGAAAAATCTATGGAACCAACATTCCCCAACCCTTGGATGTGCCTCTTCCACTCCTCCCTTGCTTAAAGAGGGAGATCCAATGGTAGATATATGCAATACAGACCACCCTAGGGCTCCACCTTCAGAGCCCAGCTCTACTTAAGTGCCTTTACACCGATGCTTCGGACCTAGGATGGGGGGGGGGTGCAGTGTTGCAAACAAATCAACAACACCTCTCAGTACAAGGCAAATGGTCCACTCTAAGAGTAAATGACCACATCAACATCAAGGAAATGAGAGCCTTGCTATTAGCCCTACTAACATTCCAACCCTCTATCCTACCAGGACCTTTAAAGGTAATCACAGACAACATGACATTTCTGTGGTACATAAACAAACAAGGAGGGACCAGGTCATACCCTCTATGCAGACTGGCCATTCAGATTTGGAATCTAACAGACTCCCTCAGAGTACACCTGTTGGCCATGTATATCCCCTTTCAACAGAATGTGATGGCAGACACACTCAGCAGAACCTCAGCCCCCTCTCACGAATGGATGCTACAGAGGGAGGTTTTCCTAGACTTGATATACAGGTGGGGTATTCCACAAGCAGACCTCTTTGCCTCCCCAGACAACAGACAGATGCTCAAATTCTGCACAAGGAACCCACACCCACAAGCGTGGAAAGTGGATGCCTTCTCTTTTTCTTCGGGGGGGGGGGTTCCTGTATGCCTTCCCCCCTTTCAGTCTGATCCAGAAAGTCCTCCTGAAAATTCAGAGGGACAAACCAAAAATCCTACTGGTAACCCCCTTTTGGCCAAGACAGCATTGGTCTCCCCACCTTTTTTCTCTAGCCAAGGGCAATCACCACAGGTTACTCCACTGGATAGACCTGCTTGTACAGAACAAGGGGTCTCTGTACACCCACAGGTGAACAAACTAAAACTGACCTTATGGGTGATAGAATCCTGATCCCTTACAGACACCTTTACTCAGAGGACGTACTTAATGTTCTGCAGGAGGCCAAAAACAACAGCACTAGGAGAAACTACATGGCTAAATGGCTCAGATTCTCCAACTGCTGTCATAGGAACGACCCCCTCACTGCCCCCATCCCTAGGGTCCTGTCCTACTTGTGTGAGCTACTCCAAACAGGACTGACATATTCCTCGATCAAAGTCCACTTGTCTGCCATCTCTGCCTGTCTTCCCATTTCACCTCCCTTGGCATCCAGACTGGAAGTCAAACTGTTTTTAAGAGGAGTCCTCCACATCAAACCCCCAGAGAAACTCATCCCTCCTCCGTGGGATCTAAACTTTGTATTCTCCTTGAACCAGCACATTCTGCTTCTCTGAAATTTTGTACATTCAGAACAGTTTTGCTAGTTGCCCTCACATCTGCCAGGAGGGTTTCGGAGATCCAAGCCCCGATGGCCACATCCCCCTACCTAGTCTTTCACAGGGACAGAGTGGTGCTCAGGACCAACCCCTCCTTCGTGCCTAAGGTAGATGATGAACTCTCGTTGAATGAAACCATTAACCTACCTGTCTTCTACCCCCATCCTCAAAATGCTTCAGAGAGGACCCTTCATTCTCTGGATGTGCACAGACAACTAAGATATTACATAGACAAAACCAAAGATATCAGGAAACCAGAACAGTTATTTGTTTTCTTCCATACCAGAGCACTAGGGAAAGCTGTATCTAAGCAAACCATTGCCTCATGGATCTCCAAGTCCATCTCCTTCTGCTACTCCCACCATGGAAAAATCTTACAAGGCAGTATCAAACCACATTCCACCAGAGCAGCTGCCTATTCTTCTGCCCTTTTCAAAGGCATTGATCCCCCTTCTGTTTTAGAGGCAGCCACTTGGACCTCAGTGCACACCTTCACCAAACACTACAAGCTGGACATGACATCCCATGCTAAAACCGGTTTTGCCAGAACTATCCTACAGGGTCTCCTGGACCACGGAAACCCTTCCACTTCCCAGGATCATACTTAAAGCTCTGGTACTCTCCCTGCTGTTATGAATATTGCAACATCAGAATAGAAGGACATAGAATAGTTGTGTAAGACTTTACCATAACCATAGATGTCCTTCTCTTCTATGTTGCAGTATTCAGTCCCACCCTCCTACCCCGTTTCTTGCTTATGCTATAGCAGGTATTTATGAACACCTGTGGCCATCTTCTTCCCAAAGTCTCTACCTACATAGCCTTATTACTGTCCTGGCTCTAGCAGGCATGTAAGTCTAAGGGTGTCAGTTAGGACCCTCCTTAAAAACCTCAGGGGCACTAGTAAATGCAGCAGAAACTATTCTGAGGAGGGTACGTGCAGACGTCACCTTTATACCTAATGCCGGTTTATGGCCGTCGTAGCTAAAGTCACACGTACCCTTCAGGACAAAGACTTTGGTATACTGGCCGGACGGTGGTGTTGCAGGCAGCTACTCCCTACTGTTATGAATACTGCAACATAGAAGAGAAGGACATCTATGGTTATGGTAAGGTCTTACACAACTATTCTTTTTCCTCCAATCAGCTTCCATGGAACCTCCCACCATTGTCTGCAACTGCTTTTAAATAACTGACCTGTTGAATGTAATGTATTAGAACAAGAACACTTGTCCATCTACCTGCTTAACTGAATAAACTACTGGAAACTTCAACAATGTGTCATTATTCCTCTCACAGGGAGGGTATGAGAGAGAGAGAGAGAGAGAGAGAGAGAGTCTCCTAGATCTGCTAGCTAAAGTGATTTTATCTGGACTAATGTTCCAAAAAAGAGGACATATAAAAGGAGACACACTAAATCACTATTGGAGTCTGTTGATTCGGACACCAGCTTGGAGGATCGAGAGGACTTCTTTCAGTCACAACCAGAAGATGCCCCTTTTGATGAGATCCTTGAATTAATGCAGTAAGGGAAATCTTTGTCAACCAGTCAACCTCCACAAGGTTGGCTCACCATCTCTGTCTTGGTGGTCTCTCTTGTGGGCCTCTTAACTGTTTTGGTCCCACAGATTGAAATGGTTGTTTCCAGGTGTACCACCCCACAACTAAAGACTGTTGAAAGAGAAGTTGTCTTGTTGATCTTGAAGAGAGACATCCAGGAGATCCCACCAGATAAGACAGGATTAAAGTCTTACTTAAATTTTTTGGCTCCAAAGAAAAAACATAGACGTCATGCCCAGTTCAGCATGGCAATGATGCAGTCAGTTTTGCCTTAATTATAGGCAAACAGCTGGATGTGCTCTATAGATTTCCACTACACTTGTCTCCACACCAGAGTAGCCAAAGCATTGTGGATATTTGTTCTTTTCTGCATGGGAGCCAGTCATTTCCAGCAGTTAACGGCCTGCCCTTCGGTCTCATCTCAGCTCCCTTGGATGTACACCAAGTGCATGGCCACTGTTGTAGCACACCTGCGGCTACAAGAGGTCTGGAGATTCCTTCATCTAGACTACTGTTTTATAGCTGCTTCAACAGGAAATGTATTGGTCATTGCCAGAGACTACTTGCTCAAACTCTGGGCATATTTATAAACCATGAGAAGTCAAGACTTCAATTGATGCAGACTGTGCAATTCATTGGATGTCATGTACAAACAACTAGATCCATATTGTCCCTTCCTCAAAACAGAATTCAGCCATTAAGGTATGCCATCAAAATTCTCCTCCACTTCAATCATCCTAGAGCTGCTTTAGTCCTCAGAGTTCTAGGTTTAGTGGCACTTACTATTATAGTGCTACAGTTTGCTTAATTTCACATGAGGATTCTGCAGTTATAGTGGTACAGTTTGCTTAATTTCACATGAGGATTGTGCAGTGTCTTCTAAAGAGTCAAATGGTCAGGATTGTCAACCTAATTTGATCCCTGTTTCTATAATTCACCTTTGCAAGGAACAGTTATGATGGTGGCTAAATTCCCTTTGCATTCAGTCTGATAGACCCTTTGTTCACCTGTGGCAGTAGTGACCATGGATGCCTTCTCCTTGGCGTGGGGTGGGCATTGGACAGGGAGGCTGGACTGACGATTATGGAGTTCAAAACAGGCCGGTCTTCACATCAGTGTCCTGGGGATAAGTATAGTCCTCCTTGTGTTGCAAGAGCTACAGGACTGTCGTCTTGTAGGGGTGATGTTTATCCAAATGGACAGATATGGCAGCAGTTTGGTACATAAACAAGCAAAGGGTAACTGGGTCTTATCCCTTATATCAGAAAGTGATGAGGGTGTGGCAGACAGCATTTGCTTTGTATTGCTTTCTAATTCCAGTGTACATTCTTGGGAAGACCATTTGCATTGCCAACAGACTAAACTGGTCCATCTTAATGTTTTATGAGTTGTTTCTCAAACCATCGGTGGTGCAGTAAATTTTCAGTCACTAGTGTTAACCTTGCTGTACTCTATTTGCTTCCCCATCCAGCACTAAATGCAGCAAGTTCTTTGCCATGATCCCCCTGGAGGGACAGTCCCCAAACAATGCTCTGGTCGAACAATAGCCTTTTGGACTACTTCATGCTTATCCTCCTTTGCTCCTAATCCCCAGATTTCTGCACAAAATGATCAAATGCAAAGCCACCATGATTCTCATTCCACCTGTTGGCCCAGGCAAATTTGGTTTCCTCTTCTAAGGCCATACATCAAGCAACCTCTCTGGATCTTGGAGCATAGATAGGATCTAATATCCCACCTGTCTGGGAAACCTTGCCCAGAGTTTCACTACCTCAGACCAACCACTTGGTTTCTGCACTTCCACTAATGACCAAAAATTCAGCCATACCCAGTGATGTAGTTAGGTTTCTTTCTGCATCCCGGAACTAACCCGCTTGTAACCTCTTCTGTGGTGAGTGGAAACATTTCATGATCTGGGCATCATTACAGTATACTGACCTTTTTCCTGTCCATGTTCCAAATGTGACACTTCCTGGCTGCAGTTTTTCTACAGGTTATAAAGCCTGCTGCTTGGTTTCTCATAAGGTTTGCAAAGCCTTCTCAATAGATATTTCCCTCCTCATGCCCTAGTTAGAGATCTGGTGCCTCAGAGGGATCACCATTTTGTATTAGAAGCATTAATTGGCTCACTGTTTGAGCCAACATTTTCTGAACCCTTGAAGTTCCTCTCCTGGAAAACTTTGTTCTTAGTTGCTATCACTTATATCAGAAGAGTGTCCAAATTACAGGTTGTATCTTCTACAGTTCCTTATTTAGTTTCTCACAAGGCCATAGTGCCTTTCTGTACTAACTCCTCTCTTCTTCCCAAGGTGGCTTCCTAAACTAACACAAATCAGCTGATTCACTTAGTCTTTTTTTCGAAATCGTTCATCTAAAGATGAGTATATGTTACATAACCTGGATATACATAGTCAACTTAGAGTCTACCTGCACAGAACCAAATCCTTCAGGAAAGACTCACAGTTCTGTTTCCTTCGCAGTTCAACTTGATTTATGTGTCAAAATCACCCTTTCTAGGTAATTTTCAGATTCTGTTTCTTATTTATACTTTATTCAGAATTGCCCATCACCATGTAAACCCAAGGCGTATTCCACTAACTTTGCTACCAGTTCAACAACCTTAGTTAGAAATTTCAGTTGATGAGATTTGTGTAGCAGCAGCATGTTCTACATTGCACACTTTTGCTAAATATTACAAGTTTGATGCTATCTTGAGGTGTAGGGCTTCCTTTAAAAATCCAGTCCTCAGAGATCACCCAGGTATCCCCTAGGTGGGGATTCTGACCCATCAGTCAGATCGGATGGATGGAATGAATATGCTGTGGTAGTTATGTACTTAACCATAATGCTGGGTTATTTCATTCTCATCTGTTGATGCAACACCGCACCCTCCATTTCTCTTTCCAAATTAAATATTTGTAGGACCTGAAGGACTTTTCCATTTATGTTTTTTTGACTGTGTTGAAATCAATCTTCAGTAATTGACATCAAACTTTGTCTGGGGTATCTGCACGCACACACACACGCACACACATTATGGGAAAATAATTTTTAAAGGGGCGCTAGTTTTGCCAGCTCAGATCCAACAAGCGGCTCATCAGTTGGACAGGAATGAAAGGATCTAGAGTTATGGTAAGTATATAACTTCCATTTCTTTAAGGTTTGACTGTTTTGCTGATTTATTTTAATATTGTTTAATATTTCTTTGCTAATAAACAACCTTCATTTTTGATGTCATGAGTCTTAATCTAGTGACGGTAAATCTCCAGGCCCTGTTGGTAAATAAGGTTAATTAATCCTGTGCATTCCTTTTACTTGCTTGATCTACATTACAGGGAAGCTGTACTCCTCTAATGGTAGCAACTCTTCATCCTCACGTAGCAACCGTCACACCGCAATATGCGGTGCCCTTTACCCTGAACTGCACAGCCGGACGTCCGGCATTAGTTGAACAGACTGCTACAGTACTGGTAATTGTCTCACTTGGTGTGATTGTGTTACCTAACTAAGTTATTTTGTTTTCATCTTAGACTTGCAGAGGGCATGGAAGCATGTGCCATCTTGTGGCTATGTTCTTGCTGCATTTCAAGCAACCATTCTTAATGCCTTGCTTTTTTTCTCCCCCACAATGCTGAAAGTAGTGCCTAATTTTGATTGATTTTTTAGTATAGCACTTAACAAGAATCGTGGCTTTTGGTCTGATTGGCAGCTTTTGCTAATCTTTGTCTTGGAATCCTTATCTGTCTATTGGAAGGGCATATCTGCTTTTCTTTTCCTACTATCCTCTTTTCGGCTTTTATTAACTTGTGTGTCTCAGATGGGGAAGAGTATTCAGTTTAGGTCTGCTGACTAAGTTGTAAATCAAACATCACGTAATTTGGCCTTTTGTTCTGTTTTTGCATGCAGTATATTTTAATTAATGCTAGATAAGTTTTGGGGATCCCCTTTGCAAATTCATGTTTCACTATAATTTCAGAATTCATCTATGTTTGTTAGATTGCTTTAAAAATAACAGACATATTTGCTCCGTGTCTGAATGCAGAACCTTAGCAGCATGCATTTCCCATTTGGTCATTGTAGCCTCCTCACAGAAGCTTCTAAAACATAACTCATTTTTTGATTGAAATTAAAGGTGAGCTAATTGGGACGAGTTTAGGACAGCATATATAGTTACTAGAGAATAACCAAGTTGTATAGCAAACAGTGTTGACAGTTGAACATTCTTGTTGTTAAAAATTGCTGAAGTAATCTGAGATTATAGAGATGTTAACAGACATATTCACATTTTATGTTGTGTAATATTGCAGAAGTTGCTTTCTTGCTGTTTTGTGTCTAAATCTGTTTGCATATTTGGAATATCAGCAGTTTGTGTAGCATAATGTTCTGCACTTGAGGTTTGTGCCATTCATATGCCTACTAAATGTCATCTCAATGGTTTAATTATCCTGGGGAATGGAAACGGTAAAAGGTGGGAAAAAGACATGCAGACGTTTCATAATTTTTGATTGGATTTAACTTTTTGTTATTTTTATTTTATTGCAAATTTAGATAGCAGCGAATTTCAATTTTAGCAATACTGTATGTAAAATATAACCAAATACAAGCAACAGCAGTCAACCACAGATTATTCCAAACACCCGGCAACCACAAATTATCCGGAAACATTTTGTAAGGTATTGCAAATAATTTCATTAAATAATGCATTTTATTTTTAAATTTTTTAATAGAGTCGTAGATTCATAGATCATTACTAAGCTAACGACCAAGTTTTCCCAAAAGAATAATGATGCCCTGTATCCAAGTAGGATATTTGAGGGGCAGGCTTTTATAAGGTACCTCTGTCCGTCCATAAGGGACATGGGTGTCAGACTTGGTGTAAATTTCCTATTCCTCTTCCACTGGTCTAGGTTGCCCTTAAATTGGGCAATAGATGAACTCCGCTCCACAAGGATGAGAAGCATGTTTCATAAGAGGGGTAGTCTCTGGGACACATCTGTAATTTTCATCTGGTCAATACTTAAATGAAAAGTGCATGAGCTAACAAGTAACAGTTTGCTAGTGCAGTAGCATATTAAGCGTAGATGTGAAAAGGCAGAGTTGTACATTAGCCATAAACAAGTAACCAGGTTTATGATGGCAACTTGCATAGATTCGCAAAGATTCAACAAAGTTTAGGTAACTTGGGCATATGTTTAAATTTATATGTACTTTTCTTCAAATTCAAAGCGTTTTAAATAATTTTTTCCCATGATTGAAATTCTTGTTTGTTAGCCCACTGCTTAAAAATGTAAACTTTTAGTCATGCAGAGATTGTGTCCAATTCAACTTACTGAAAAACAATATACTTAGTCATAATACTGAATGTACAATGTACATGACTCTTGTTAGTGCTTGTTTCAGAGTTTCAGTAACAGGAAAGCGGTATGGTTTATTGACTGGGTGTGTTCTGGCCCAGTGTACATACATACTACACGTATCAGCAAACAGACACTGTGAGACTCACACCTGAAAAATCCTGAACCACTCCTTCAAGATGAGATAAAACGATTTATTAGAAACAAAATGCAGAGTAGGATAAAGCTTTTGCAACCTGCAAGCATCCGCTCAGATCTACATAACAATGAAAACCCTCTGCTTAAATACAATCATAATTGCAAGTCTGATCAATCAATAAAACAATAAACCAATTATTGAATTTACCTGACTACTATTGATTTAAAGGTATACATCAATGAAAAACTTCTTAATGCACAAAACTCAAGGCATATCAACCCAAAAGTATAACCTATCCACAATAGTAAATTGCAATTCATTGGAGGCTAATGCCTTTCCTGACTATTCTATATATATATATATATATATATATATATATATATATCTATATATACACAATCAATGCATTTAAATACAAAACAAAAAATAAAAAATATATAATAAAAAAGAATAAGTAAATAACCATAAACAAAATTATCATGGTTAAAATTGCATATATATGGAATACCTGCAAATAATAAACAAATCAAACAGATAAAACATATCTAAGCATGCAATAGTTTAAAACCAAAAAATCAACAACAATGAATCATACGTGACGCGAGAACATATCAATTCTAAACCCAACCGAATATAGGTATAAAAATATATGAAGAAATATGTATATATATATATATATATATATATATATATATGTGTGAATATAAACATACATAATAGTTGATAAAAATGTATAAGTATGTATGTAGCTCAAATATTATATATGTATTGGATATATAAATATATTGGATGTATGAAAAACACACATTCAATAAAGTGACACTACTATCCAATATACGACATATAAATTAAGACCAGAAGGTGTATGTGCTCTTAATTTAAAGATCGTTCATATGGTCCCCTCCTCTATATTTAAGGGTTACAATTTGAAGAACTCTGAAGCTAAAAGTATGAGTATAGAACATAATAATATGTTTAGCTAAGGCATTCTGATCCTTCTGTTGCTGAATGTCATATACATGATTGTAAACCCTTTTTTTCAACCGTCTCTTAGTTAGCCCTACATAAAATGCAGGACACATATCACAAGTAGCAAGATATACCAGATTTTGAGTTTCACAGGTGGCATGGAACCTGGGTGTGAATACATAATCAAGTACAGGATGAATGAACACTTGATCTTTGCTAATATACTTACACATGCTACAATGAGTACATGGATAAGTGCCAAAGACCTCAACTCTATGTATATCTGTCTGAACCTCAGATTTAATACCATCACATAACAATCTCTTCAAATTTTTGTGATTGCGATAAGCAAAACTTGGTCTATTGCCTACTAGTTTTAAAGTGCATTGGTCAACTGTTAGTATTTTCCAATTATTCAGGATGATGTTCCTTACAGCAACAAAGTCATTAGTGTATGTAATAGTTAACCTGACTCTGTCTTTAGCTATAATATTTGGTTGGGTAATTTTTAGTCTCCCATCATTCAAAGGTTGGTGCTCCTGGGATAGGTGGAAAACCTCCGATTTTATATTCTTAACCATTTTCCTATCATATCCTCTCTCTCTACAAATAACTCTTCCATAAGATCAATCTGTTCCAACCTGGTGGCTTCATCTTTGCACATTCTGTCTACCCTGATAAACTGGCTCCTAACGATCCCAGGAAAAACATGCCTGGGATGCATGCTGTCAAAACTTAGGAGTGTGTTTCTCCAACAGTCTTTCCTGAATAATGTGGGAACAAGCTTGCCTGCTTGAAGGCTTAAGCTCACATCTAGAAAACTAATCTTGGTATGAGAGGTCTCCATGGTGAAACTCAAAAAGTCACTGGTATTTTCTAAGTGACCAAGGAAGCTCTCAAACTCTACCTTAGAGCCATCCCACACAATCAGGATATCGCTGAACATCTCATGAGAGAACAGATGTTCTTTCTCCCAGTGATAAACCACCAGGTTGGCGTACGTATTTGCACATGGGGTTCCCATAGCTACTCCCCATTGCTGATGGTATAATTGTTCCCCAAAAGAAAACACATTGTATGACAAAACCAGTTCTAATAACTGACAGATGAGGATCTGCTTATCATTACTAAAGTCAGTATCTGTTAACATAAGTTCCCTGACAGCCTGTATCCCTACATAATTGGGGATAGAGGTAAATAAATTCTTTACGTCAAGAGTTATTAGCAAATGAGTACCTATTTCCAGGCAAACATCTAAATGCTCAAGGGAATCAAGCAGATGGTAGGTGTCTTTCAAAATGTGCTGTACCTTATCCACAGTAGGTCGCAAAACTTTCTCTAAAAAAATAAAGACATTTTCAGTCAACCAACCATCACCTGATACAATCGGCCTCATAGGTGGTGAATGAGGCCTTTGTGTATTTTGGGGAGCCCTTTGATTACAGGAACCCGTGCAAAATCTTTATGGAAGAAATCATATGTCTCTTTGGTAATCTGCTTACACATTAACATGTCAAACAAAGATTCTTCAACAATGTGATGGATGTCATTTATCTTAGTCTTAGTAATGGGTACATAGGTCTTGATATCACTAAGCATAACACACATACTCCTAACATACTCCTTAGTTTCAAGTAAAACAATCCCACCCCCTTTGTCTGCTGGTCTAATGGTGATAGTGTTGACTTCAGACAAAAATTTCAGGGATGCATTCTCACTCCTACTCATGTTGAAATATCTACACTTCCTTTTATCACTATTGTAAAAATAATCATACAAATCATCCTCACAGAGTTTAATGAAACACTCTGCATGCATGGGCAATGGGGGGGGGGAGAAAGTACTCTTAATTTTGCATTGGTTCAATATATCAACAGTGCTTGCATTATAACTGGTTTTGTCATTAAAGAAAAGTTTTAGAGCCAAACTTCTCCCAAACATCCTAAGGTCAATGCAAAGTTCCTTTAAACTACTACCATACTACACGTATGCTCTTAGTAGGTATTTTGAGTTAAGCATTGTAAAGTTGCCACATTGTAACCTTTCAGGATTTTGCATTCAGTATTATGACTTTCAGTATACCACTATTCAGTAGGTTATCACATACCCACCGAGACTGGGGAAGGCAGCACGTTAATTTCCATATTGAAGTGTCTATGGGTATATTTAAAATACAGTTGACTCATTTTGTGTATTAATCCTGCATTAATAGACCGTTGATTTTAAGATTAAAGCATAGTAAAAGAATAGGTTCTATCTTAGAGCATATATAAATGGTGTCATCTATTTGATTGTGGCAGCAGATACCTGCAACAGTGATAAAGATTACAACAGTGGCAAGTTTGAGATGTAGTGTACACATTATGCAAAGTTGTGTATTGTTAATAAGTAAATTTTAAGGCTAGAGGAGTTATTATATTTCTTTTCTTGGCGTTAAGAACACATAAAGTTATACACTCAGGTTGTTGCAGGAGTTTTTATTGCATTGAATTCTTAGTTTTTAATATGTGCATTATTGTTTGTGGTTAGGGTTTGGCATAATGGTTAAACAGTTTACCTCACAGACAAGAGGTACAAGGTTTGATTCTCGCTAAGGCGAATTTGGCTAGGCTTAAAATGGGTTCACAAGGGCAGCTAGCCTAGTACTTATCTGTGAACCTATGTAAAATAATGAATACATATAATTTATATGTAAGATACAGTACTTGCCATGAAGGTTAGCACTAAATGATCATACTTTGTTCCATATGACATTAAAAGTTTAAAATGCTTGTTAGCTTTGTTATTAATCTAGAAAACAAATGTATTGTTTTGTATTATTTGAAATTATGAAATTCCATTTATTACAAATGAACAACAGAAATTCTCCTTTAACTTTATATGTGAAGTATAATGTTTATGTTAATATAGTTTAATTACTTTTACATGAATGTAAATTTGACTATGTCACAGGTGATAATTCAATAAAGGTGTTTGGGGAAAAAACAAAGAAATCCTCCAGAATAGGTGTATTTTTTCTGTCCATCTTATGGCATACCTTTGGATGTGTGGTTTCCTTCTGTATATGTGACAAAGTGCCAAAAGTTGAAAAGCACCCACCCCCTTGGTGTAGGCTGTTTTCAAACCTAACTGTCTAAGGCAGGAAGCTGTCTGAAAAAGCATTCTTGTGGAGAACCACCAGTCAGCATTCCGTCTCTACCTTCAGGATCCATTACCCAAACTTTATTTATCAAAATCTTGTGTACTGACTTCATTAGTTTTGAAAGGGCACTTCCACCCATGGATTCCATTGTCTGAATATTGCTCAAGAGTTCTGCACTGCAGCCCCACTCATATTGAAAGGTCTCTGGAAAACCACCATGTGACACTGGCCATGGGGACAGCTACAATGGAAGGCCTAATGTTGAATACATCTTTAAGCATGTCCTTAGTCAAAGCTATTTTAACACTTGCAGTAAGCCTGAGATGGTAGCAAAGCCTGTATCCTATCTTGGGAAAGTACTATATTCTGGTTCATCAGTATCAAAGATAGCTATTGAAATGAGAGTCAAGTCCTGAAGTCTGTAATACTGTACCTGAGAGAGGGAGACTCCTTCATAAAAGGGGGTTGCTGGCAACTACTTATTCTGGTAGGAAACTACATAGTTTCCTCCCTGTGAATGTTGACTGCTACTTCAGTGACACTTTGTGGTTAATAATCTGAAGCACAGTTCTGTAACTGGAAGGCCTGACCCCAAATCCTCAACCTGATTTACCTGTCCTCCTGTGGTATTGGAAACTGGCATTCAGGTAGCCACTGTTTAAGTACCTGGGGTGCAGAACTAGCTCACTGCATTTATGAGGGTCCCGATGGAAGTTATCCTGAACGTTTTGTAGAAGAACATTCCATTTTTAAATTTGTTGAAGTCCAGGATGAAACCCATATCTCACCTTTTCTGGCATTGGGGAGTGAAGGTAATGATTTACAGTGTGTGGTTTCTAGGGCACTGTTTGGCTTCCACCTGTTTGCAGCTATGTCTGCACTTCTTTCCACAAATCAAGATGTGATGTAAGATTTAGTTACATGCAAGGATGGCCTCGGTAGGTTAGGAGATGGTTGTTTTAAAAATTTCCCAGCTTCATGAATTGGATGACCTTCTGAACTATAACAACAGTTCTCCAAGATTTTACATCAAGAAGAGAGCTTTTATCCGGCCATCTCCTGCATAATAGTTTGCTTACAGTTGGAAATTTGACACAGAGGTTAAGGATGTGAATTGTTAACTTCAGAACATGGTCCATTGTTTGATTTCCTTAATATTTGTGCAAACTGTGCACCTCTAAGCAAGCCTTAACAAGATAGTGCTCCCACGTGTGTGGTGAAAAGAGGCACTTAAGTCTAGTATGTTTACCTGTTTAGCAGATGAATAAAATTAAAACAAATGTGCTAACTCCCACGCATCATATTGATTCTCCTGCCAGTTTTTTTTGGGCTTTGTAAACAAGTGTCGATCCTTTCAAACACAGAGTCTGTAAACTTTTCAACATCCTTCACCTTCGCAAAACCAGTGGTCTGTGTTACCTCAGTCAACCTCCACCACAAGATTTGCGTTATCTACTGGCTGTGAATGGTTCATAAACCATTGCATTCTCTTCTGTTTTCAAAACTAGACCTGAAGGTGGATGAGAGACCAGAAATTGATGTGGGGTATGTGGGTCTTCTTACCAGGGATAACAAATATTGTCTTAATACCAGGGGTGCTGTGGCCAAGCTTCTTGGTTACCTTTCAGCCATTAGCTTAATAAGAGCTTATGAATGTAAATGCTTAGCACAGTACCTTTGTGTGACGCTTAATATTTCTTCAGTAGCTGTAGTAGTAGTATGGCAAGGAAAATTAAGTTTTTGCTTAATAACAATAGAAAAAGTCAACCTTTAATTAAACATGAATATGAAATTCTTGAGTTTCAATTTTACAGTATTACAGGAGCCTGAATGAAAATTTACAAATATGAGGTTTTGGCAGAAAAAGGCTTCACGTTCCAGAATGTAAAAAAAAAAATGCTGTAGATACAGTTAATGCCACACAGAAAAAAAAACCCTCCTCAGTTGGCATTCATCATGTACTTTACATGTCAACATCATATGCACACATACAGATATTTGTGTGTGTGTGTGTGTGTGTGTGTGTGTGTGTGTGTGTGTGTGTGTGTGTGTGTGTGTGTGTGTGTGTGTGTGTGTGTGTTTGTTTTAGTAGTAGTAACTTTTGGCTGATGCTTTCTCTGGTCATCTCTGCCAGTTACAGTTCCCTCAGAAATTCATATCCTTCGTGCCCACAGTCTGCTTTGGCCACTGGGTGGAATGATCAACATATCTGTAACATGCCTTCAGCAGTAACATAGTTCTGCAGTCTTGCCAATTTGACCTGACAGCATCTTTGTGCATACCATAATATTCCCTGTGTGAATGTGTCACAGCATAGAACATGTGGCAGTGGTAATGGGATTAGATTTGTTTTAAGGCAGACCGTTATTGTAAAATTATTAGACTTGTGATGGGGTTATATTTCTAAATGGGTGGAGCATTTGGTGGTAAGACTAAAACCTTTTAAGAATTTCACCTCAAAAATGAAATGATTTGTGCCATTATTTGTAAAAAGAAGAGAGTATTATTCACAAGCAGTTCCTTTTATTGGATTTTAAAGTAATTTATGAGATTATTTGTTTTTTGTTGTGCTTGTTTTGAAAATGTAGTTTTTTTTTATTGTGGAAGTTCCAGACATTTAAGTTATATGTTAGAGATTTTGTTCTCTCTTCTTCAACTTTAACTGGCACACAGTCATTTTTTGTAACTTTCTTTGGGGTTAAATGTTTTATGCAGGATCAAAGAGTTGGAAAGGTAATTGAGTAAAATGCCCTGTCTGTTGCATGACTGCTCATGCAGGGCACTTAAAACGCTTTCCTGATTGTCAGAACTATTGGTTATGTAAATGTTCAATGATATTGAGATCTTCACCATTGCTGTCTTTTCCAAGTTCTTCACTTCTTTTAGTAGTTTCTATTTTTTCCGTTTTGTATTTTAGAAGGATTGTATTCTGAAGGATGAAAAACAACTGTTTAGTGTTCTCACTTTTTTATTGAATCATGGTTATTCACTGTGCTCCGTTTTCTCAGCTTCCCATTCCTTCCATTTAGTTAGCACCTCCATTGTAGGTAGGGTTACAGATGTTTCTATTGAACAGAAATACTCTTCCACGGTAAAAGTCATTTTAGAAAGGGGCCTGGGAATGGAATTCCTGTCACAAGTAGTTCTTGTGCAATATTGAAAGCTTCCATTGCAACTGCTGCCTGTAACACAGTTACTAACAAAGAGTGTTAATATAGAGATCTACAAAAAAGATATCCTTGCCAGTCGGATGTTTTTAGTTGTTATGCATGATTTTTTCTCGTTCTTCCGAAAAGGTCATTAAAGGCTGATCTTGAATCTTTCAGGAGTCTTAGTGTCTGACTGTAGTTCACGGCACTTGGTGATTTTCTGATCTCTCTTACTTCCAAGGATTGGGTTTTGACCCAGAATTTGAAAGGGAAAAAAAAGCTTTTTTTGTATGTGCAGGTTTTCAAACCATAGTGGCTTTCAGAATTTTGGTCTGGCCAAGTATTCCAGAGTTTTTGTTTGCTTATTTTTTTTGCCCCAGGCATTTGGCAGCAGGGCTAGTAGGTCTGAGGTTCAGATGCAGTCATATTGTTAACATCTGAGATGATTGTCCACTTCATGTTCATTCAAAGGAGCAACTTTGAGAAGATTCTTTGGGCTTTGCAATCAGCAAGAAAAGTCAGGTTTTGGTTCTTTTTAGCAGTGTGTGTTTGTGAAGGCTTTTAGGGCATTGTTCAAAAGCATGTATTACTGACCCCAGAAAAGATTTTGTGACATCCCCTGTTTTGGTCAGTAATAGTTTGACTTTTTTTTTTTTTAATCAGAAGGGCCATTTGACAGTATTGTTGGTCTCATACTGGCAAGTGTCACAGTGGACCAGAATGTGATGCTGCAAGTTAGGCAGATTCACCATTGTTTGAGAAACCTTTGGTATCAGGGTGATGTCCTTCAAGGATGCAACTGCAGTCCTGACATATGGGTTGTCCTGCCTCAGGCAGCCCTTCGGTCGGCAAGTCTGGGTCCGGCGTCGGCTGAAGTCGCCCTTTCCCCGACGTCAGAGCGCCTGGGGTATAAAAGCATCAGCCGACGCCATCTTCTTCAGTCTTTCTTGCGGCGCCCGAAGCAAAAGCAGTTCGCAAGTGCCGGTCGACCAGCTCCTGTGTTTTCAGCTACTGAAGTCTTCAAAAAAGCTAAGTACCCCGTTGGGGACCTTTTCTTGCCTCAGCCGATGTCAGATAAAACTGTAAAAGTTAATAATTGTTTAACTTGTGGGAAACAAATACCTCATAAGGATTTCTACTCTTACTGCTTACCCTGCCTAGGCCCAGAACACGTCTCGGCCTGTACAGCTTGTGCTTCCTTCAATAAACGCACTCTTAGGCGTCGGACAGAGTTTGCACAGGATTATTTTGGGGAAGATTTCTGTTATATCATGCCGTCGGAGCTTCCAATAGCACATTTACCTAAAAAACGGAAGGATAAGGACCGACACCCGCGGTCCGCGGTCTCGGCCGACACCACGCTTAGGCCTACCGCGAGTGTCTCGGTCTCTTCTGAGCCGGTTTCACAACCGCTACAGACCGATGACACCGCCCCACCGGTTACTTCGGTACCGGAGGCCAGCTCGGTGCTGGTTTCTGTTCTCCCCTCTGAGACCGTAGCCCAGGATATTTCTAACACCATTTCTGTGGATAAGACTACTCCAGCACGCGGGGCTGCCAGGCCTCCAGTATCTATGTCCATTAAGGCCTACACACGTGCTAAGGCTGCCAAACAGGCTAAGTCTCTCCCTCCAAGATCTGTTTCTCTGGGATCCACTTCTGGTTCTCAAATTTTAAGTTTAGCTGAGGACCTTATTTCTTTAATTAGGGGTTCTCAGCCACATCCAGATAGAGGCTCTCAGCCGCCTTCTGTCAAGAGGCCTAGGGTTGAGCAGGTAGATCCCCAGTCCTCCGATGAGGCCTCAGGTGATTCTGCACATTCAGACTACCAGGAGGAGGCCTTCCCGGCCTACGAGGATTCTGATGCGGAGGAATCCATTCCCTCTGCTTCTCCTCCGGAGGAGTTTTCCTTTGGGAAAACGCTTCATTCCATGAGGGAACACTTCAAATGGCAAGGCCAAGAATACTCAGATTCTAGGAAAAGGTTAAGGGAATTTTTAAAGCTACCTCAGCATAGACCCTTAGCTATTCCTCCAGTTTTAAATGTTTTAGATGATGTGTACTTAGAATCTAGTGTTTCCCCTGACTTCCTCCCCCCTGCTCCTGTCAAGCCAGACAGGTACTACAGGGTCCCAGACACACATCAATTTCTGTACAAGGGCCATACTGCTGACCCTGAAACTATTTCTCAGGGGCCTAAAGGGGTTTCCTCCACTACTGCTAAGAATCCACTTCCTTCGAAAGAGATTCTAGGGCTTTAGAAAGGTGGGGCAAGAAAGTATATACATCTTCCACCCTTTCTATGCGAGCATTAAATTGTCAATTTCATATGATTCAGTATCAGGAATACATGTTGGATGACTTGCAAAAGAAATTGGCTTCCCCTGAACCATTAGATAGAAAGGGGTTACAGGAATTGGTTTATAATACTCAGCAGGTTAGCAACCATTTCCTTCAGTGTGGATATGATGCATTGGAAGCTTCATGTAGAGCAGCAATGACAGGTGCGGTCATACGCAGACATGCTTGGTTAAAGGAACAAACATTGCCAGACCATGTGAAAATTAAGCTTTTGGATGCACCACTAGAGAAACATAAGCTATTTGGTGCTACTGCACAAGAGGTTTTAAAGAAAATAGAGGAAAAGGCAAAATCAGTGCAAACAGTCAAAGATTTCCTCCAGGTACAGCCTCCAAGATTCAGCAGGAATTGGCCTTCTAAGCATTGGTCCTTTCCAGACACAGACAAATTTCAAAGAGGCAAAAACAGATGTGGCAGAGGTAGAGGGCAAACTCAAGACTCCTACAGAGGACGTCAATGGCAGCCTCCGAACCAGAGAGGGTGGGGCAGGACCTTCCACTGCTCCGCAGGGACAGTCTCAATGACTTGACTTTGACTCCGCCATCCAGGGCTCAATTAGAAGCACCTTTGGGCGGAAAATTATCTTTATTCTCACAAAATTGGCACAATATTACAAAGGACAAATGGATACTGGACATAATAGACAAAGGATACAGATTCCATTTTCATACACTACCAACAAGACATGGCAGGCCAAACCTGCCACCAAATCAAAGGGCAGAGGCACTCAAACAAATAACAAACCTACTTCAAATAAGAGCAATAGAAAAGGTTCCTTCTGCAGAACAAGGCCAAGGATTTTATTCAAGACTGCTCCTTGTTCCAAGAAAAGAAAACCAATGGAGACCCATTCTGGACTTGTCCGCACTGAATACTTACCTTATTGTGCCAAAATTCAAAATGCTGACTTTACAGCAACTCCTTCCCATGCTGGGCAAGGGGTCTTGGCTGGTAACTCTGGACCTCAAGGAGGCATACCTGCATGTCCCAATCAGACAAAGTTGCAGAAGATACCTCAGATTTCTTGCAGGCTCAGAGCATTATCAATTCTCAGCATTGCCCTTTGGCTTATCTACTGCGCCCAGAGTGTTCACGAAATGCCTGGCATCAGTAATTGCACATTGCAGACTTCAGGGGATACAAATGTACCCTTACCTGGACGACTGCCTTATACAAGCGGACAGCCAACAAGCCTTGTTAAAAAACTTGGACTATGTCATTCACCTACTGCAGGCCTCGGGATACACAGTCAATATTCAGAAATCAAGTCTCGTACCATCCCAACAAATACCTTTCCTGGGTGCCACACTGGACACAAACACCCTGATGGCGTTTCTGACAAAAGAAAAACAAAAACAATTACCAGAATACTTAAGAAAATTAGCAACACACACCCAGATGACTGCAAGGAAAATCCTGCAGGCCCTGGGTTTCATGGCATCTTGCATTCTTCTGTTTCCACACGCAAGGCTGCATATGACTTAACTACAATGGTATCTAAAAAGTCTATGGTCTCAACACAGCCACAGCCTGGAAGCATTGATCCCACTCATTCCATGCCTTCAAAAGGAATTTCTGTGGTGGGCCCAAACAAGCCAGATAAACAAAGGTCTGCCTTTCAGCAAGCCTCATACAAGTCAAACCATAACAACAGACGCCTCAGACCATGGATGGGGGGCGCACATGGAGGGCAGATGCATTCAAGGACAATGGACACAAAAAGAAAAGCACCTGCACATCAACCAAAAAGAAATGCTGGCAGTGATACACACAATTAAGGCCTTCGAAAAGTTCATGCATCAGGGCCATCTACTAATAAAGACAGACAATACCACAGTTATGTGGTACATAAACAAGCAAGGAGGTACCCATTCCTACCCTCTTTGCAGACTGGCAATGAATCTCTGGGATATTTCCCTACAATTGAAAATAGAGCTACAATCCCAGTTTGTACCAGGGAAGGACAATGTTCTGGCGGACAGCCTAAGCAGAAACATCATGGATCCACACGAATGGATGTTGCATCCAGACATTTTCTTACAAATAACTCAAGCATGGGGAAGGCCGGACATAGATCTTTTTGCCTCCCACCTCAATCACCATCTGAAAAAGTTTTGCACAAGGACATACCATCCTCAAGCATGGAAGGTGGACGCTCTCTCCTTCAGTTGGAACTCTCTAACACTATATGCCTTCCCACCTCTTCCTTTGATGACCAAGGTGTTACTAAAGATCAAGACAGAGCAGCCAAAAGTCATACTGATAGCTCCAGACTGGCCAAGACAACACTGGTACCCACTGCTACAGAGCTTGACACACACCAATCCGTGGCTCCTTCCTCAATGGCCACTTCTTCTGATACAGCACAATTACAGGACACTACACCCCAGCTTGAAAACATTGAAGCTGACAGCTTGGAAGATGCCATGACTATTCCTCGGGATACACTTTCCAAAAGGGTAAAAGTTATCATCCTGGAGGCGCGCAGACCTTCCACTAGAAAAACATACTCAGCAAAATGGAAGAGATTTCTTATCTGGAACAGCAAAAAGGGTCAAGACCCATCAGTGATGAGTATTCCACAGATCCTAGAATATTTGGCTGAAATGCTCCACAATGGCCTTTCATATTTTTCCATAAAAATACATGCTTCAGCAATATCTGCCAAATATAACACTGATCCGCCTGCATTTTCTCACCTATTGCTATGACCGTTTCTAAGAGGTATAAAGAACATCAACCCTCCAAGGAAACCACCAGTGCCTGCATGGGACCTCAACTTCATGCTGGAAAAATTAACTCTTCCTCCCTTTGAACCAGCAGCATCTTCAGAGTTGAAATTTCTGTCTTGGAAGACAGCTTTCCTTCTGGCAGTAACCTCAGCAAGAAGAGTCTCTGAGCTACAGGCCCTTCTGGCAGTAACCTCAGCAAGAAGAGTCTCTGAGCTACAGGCCCTTATGGCAATACATCCATTTCTCATTTTTCATCAGGACAGAGTTTCTTTGAGAACCAATCCGTCATTCATGCCAAAGGTGGTATCCAGGGTGTCCCTGAATCAAGCTATTCACCTGCCTACCTTCTTTCCCAATCCTCAAAATAAAGGAGAGAGACTTCTGCACACCTTGGACATACACAGACAGTTGCGCTACTACTTGGACAGAACAAAGTCTTTCAGAAAATCTGACCAGCTTTTTGTAGCTTGCACTGCTGGATTGCAGGGAAAAGCAATTTCCAAACAGACAATTTCTAAATGGGTTGGAAATTGCATTCGATTCTGCTACTCTTTTCATGGAAAAACTGTGCCAGCTGACATCAGGCCACATTCCACCAGAGCTACAGCCACCTCCACAGCCTTTTTAAGAGGAGTGGCAACAAAGGACATTTTAGAAGCTGCTACATGGAGCTCCGTGCATACATTTTCCAAACATTACAACCTGCCTTTATATTCCAGATCCAGAGCAGGGTTTGCTTCTGCAGTCCTGCAGGGCATTTTAGCTACACCATCTTTGTCTTAGTGCCTATCACCCCCAGGTTGGCTATGGTATTCAACCCATATGTCAGGACTGCAGTTGCATCCTTGAAGGACATAGTACAGTTTTGTACCTACCATAAATGTAGATGTCCGATAGGTATGCAACTGCAGTCAGGTTTTCCCTCCCACCTACCCCTATGTGGTATTCTTTTGGGTTTCTACCCCTCATTTTAGCTACCTGGGGTAATCTTTTATGGTGTATTTGTTTTTATGTTGTTGTACTTGTCTGGAATTTTTTCTCTATTTTCAAAATTTAGCCTTCCTTAGAGGGCACCTGGCATCTGGGGCAAGAAACACTGAAGAAGATGGCGTCGGCTGACGCTTTTATACCCCAGGCGCTCTGACGTCGGGGAAAGGGCGACATCAGCCGACGCCGGACCCAGACTTTGGAATCCGGCCGACCGAAGGGCTGCCTGAGGCAGGGCAACCCATATGTCAGGACTGCAGTTGCATACCTATCGGACATCTACATTTATGGTAGGTACAAAACTGTACTTTACCCATTGAGTATGGCACACTATTACTCCTCCCTTTATCATAGAATTGGAATGGTTAGTGGCTGCTTTCTGTAACAGGCTCTGCACTATCGCTAATCCCTCTCCATTGCTAACTATAAAGGCATATGACTAGTATGATGGTGTTCATCTACAGTCTGTGCTTGAAAGTTACATATCAGATTGAAGGAAATTTTGGCAGTGGAATCTACCTCAAGGGCAGTCAAGAATCACCAAAGATAAGGGCATGCTGCTGGTAGTGATGGACAACGCCATAATAATATACTACTTAAGCAAGAGGACACAGTTACTTTTGCAGAATGGCAAGGAGTTTAGTGAATTTATCTTTGTTCTTGACATTCACCTGATGGCTGACCACTTTTTGAGAAATAAAATATCTTAGTGGAAAGACTGATGTAAATCTGAAAAAATGGCAGCTCATTCCAAAAATTGTTCAGATGCTGACAAAGCTTTTGAAGTACCATCCATGGCTTGTTTCGACCTGCACTCATTGTGCAACTTAAGTTCATAGGTTGGTACTAGGCTATCGGCCCTAGGGCCTATACAAGCCTAGCCATAACAATTTCCTGGCTATTTCTCCCCACAGTATTTACTTCGCTGGACCCCTGTCTAGCAGCGAGACTGACGTGATTCCCCAGGGTGAATTTCCTATCTCCCATCCAATCAACAAGGTTCCTTTTGAAGAGGGCCAAAGAGGTGCTCTGCTTGATATATACAGGCAGTCTATTCCAGAGTCTGGGGAGTCTCTGGGTCAGAAACCTATCCCTCCAGCATGTTTTGTTCATTGTGATGACAAGGTTTAGATCCCTGGAGCGTGCGTCTCTGAGAGATTGGGGTTTCTTTGTGTAGCATGTCCAACAGCTCTGGTTTTGACATGGCCTTGTATGTTAAGCAGAGATCGCCTCTGAGTAGACAATATGTGACAGAGTATAGGTGGAGTTTTTTTTAGATGGTCAGCATATAGGGCATTTGCTGTAGGCCTGTGATCTTTTAGTGAGGTATTTCTGTGGCTTTCCAGTTGTTGCAGATGTCTTGAGAGGTACATACCAAAAGGGGCATTGTATTCTATAATGGGTCTAATGGGGGATGAGTACAGTGGGACAATGACCTCCTTTTTTTGGATGAAAATCCCTATGTGATGAGGTGTGCCACATAGAAGGATTTCCTGACTGTGGTGGTGATGTGGTTATCGAAGGTGAGACCACTGTCCACCTGTGTCCCTAAGTCTCTTATCACACGTTCGGTGGGTAGTGTACTGCCACTCGTGGTAATTCACAGGTACATGTTTTTCCCCAAAGGGGATAACTATACATTTCTTGGCATTGAGCTTGAGCTCATGGCTCTGGCACCAAGCATCTGTTTCTGTAAGGCCCTTTTGTAGAATATCCACATCATTTGGGAAGTCAGTAATGGCTCCCAGCTTGCTGTCATCTGCGAACTTTGTTAGCCAGAGTCTTTATATGGCGAGAGTCCAAGAAGCAGTAGTGCAGGCTGTGGGGGAAAAGGTTCCTTTTTGCTTTGCCTCCATTTCTCCTTACTCATGAATGCTAAATCTAACCCCTCTGCTGTCCCTAACCCCAGCCTGACACTTCATCATACCAAAAAATCCTTGCAAAAGAAAGGATGCAAGCAAATACTACATAAACATTACCATGCCATAAAAACTACTGCCTAATCTAACCCTCCCTCTAATGCTAAATAAAAATACAAACGCTCACACGTTCGCACACACTCCCTTGCTCACTAGGAAAAACTGTCGTGTTACGTAGCCCTACCTGCACACATACATAGCTTACACACAGCTGAAGAATTTGACGTCCAGTGTTTGACATCTTTGATGTTTACAAAGTGGACATTTGACTTAAAAGTGACAGTTTTATACTTTGTTATTGTATTTAAAAAAATTAATACATACATTATGTACATATATAAATATAGTTAAAAAAGTACAGAGACCTGTGAATGCTCAGTAAACGTCCCAAGAAACACAGTAAATAGTAAAATCCAAGGCAGAAAATTGTGTAGACACGAAACCAGGCTGCTTTCATAAAATAATAAGTTTATTCCAGAAAGAAATGAGTGCTTTCACAGCTATAGATGCTGCTTCATGAGATATTTAAAAGAATTAAAGCTGCAGAAGCAGCGTATGTACATACCTAATCACATGTTTAACAAGCCAATTAACTCTTAAAGAAGACTTAACATAATACATAAAAGCAAATAGCATACACAATACAATTCACAATGCAATAGCCTACATTATATAAAAAAAATGTATGTAAAAAGTGGATGTGCCTTCAACATAGGTTTAATAGGTACTTTCTCATTTAAACCTGAACCATAATCAGCTCTTAACCTAGCTATCCATTTACTTTCCAAGCATTCAGTTAAATTTCTTCTGAATATTAAATGAGAAAGTACCAGTCAGCACTATGGACTCGGACCAGGCCCTTCATCTTCCCGAACACCAGGGACTTCCCTCTAATTATGTCCCTGGGAGGGAGCAGTTGTGACCTTTTCGTGACCCCCCCCCCGGTGAAGAAAGACTGACACAATTCAGACAGTTTGGTCTCTTATGTATTCAGTCCTATGTCTTCTTACTATCCTTGGTAGGGTTCATCACCCTTCAATATCTTTTACTTATGTCTTGCCCTTAAGTTTTCTTAGGGACTCCAGTCCTAAAGCACACTTCTGGTTTGTTCCCAGAAGGGGATCTAGTGGAGAATTACGGAGCCTTTACTAAGTTTCAAACTTTAGCAGTTTGCGCTTTACAGTGGTTCACTGCCCCCAGCCAGTCACTTAACACTCAGCCCCTCCCATTGCCTACTGATAATTACCTCCTCTGGTCCACTAACATGGCACTACACAGCTCATACTTGGCTCACTAATGGCCCTTACTTACTTTCCAGGGATTCCACCATAACAAACCCAGAATCCAAAGCTCAGTCTTAGACCGAATACTTTTCTACGGTGGGAACCTGATGGGACTCTACCCTTCCTGCCTCCAGGCAGAGTGTCCAAGACATTATGGACAGGCTGGGCTTGTGGTGTACACCTGTAATCCTTCAGCTTGGGAGTCAGAGGTTGATCGATTCAGACTGCTCACGAGAGGCCATACTTTCTGGATAAGGGGAACAGAAGTGATCCCTCTAGGAAGCAGTTGTCAAGTACAGCCCAAAGAAAGGCATGCCTTGTGTAATGGTCTCATGAGGACATAACCTTACCCTTTAAAATACAATCTTCTTACAGCCACAGAGTTTCTCCTCACTCTGAAAGACTTCGCCTCTCCCATTCCCCTTCTTCCCAAGCCAGACTACACATAAGGAGACCTTAGTGATACCTATACTGTGTGTAGACCCAGTATTCACAACTACCATCTGCCAAGTAAGGCTGACACCTGGCCTAAGAAGCATTTGTGCAGGGTATACCAAGCACTTCTCTCTAATCCCAAGCCTTCCAGTCTGCCGTCAGCAGTTTCAACTACTGATCCCCAAGGACTACTTGACTTTCATCCTTACTACAGTTTCTTACACAAAGGAAGTTAGTAAAGCACTTAGAAAGGAGCTTCTGACAGCACAAAGGGCTTCTCTACCACCCAGAAAAAAAAAATCAAATCCGGGGGTGGTGTTCTTGGTCACAGACTACAACATTCACATATATCACAAAAACTTAGGGGAACGCCCATCCCTGCCCTCACCTCCTAACTATGGGGATGGGCAACACTGTTACCTCCAGCTGACTCTAGGGGATGGCACCAGTCGCTTCAGCATATCCCAAGGGTGCTGTACCTACTAGCACTAGGTGCTAGTGCACTAACTTTGGGGACAGAGCACAGGTGATTCAGAGTCCTGATCCTGTTGACCGTTACCCCCCACCCCCTCCTCCTGGTTTTAGCATGTGCAGAACACCTTAGGTAAAACTGGGAGAACTAGCTCCTGAAAAACCTGGGCAATATAATAGGAAGGTTCTCGAACTGGGGGGTGCACAGGCCTATTACGACCCAGGGCCAAGATCCCTGCCTACTTGTCCTACTCTTAAATCCCCTTTGAATAGCCCTGTCTTCCTCTTCTTGCAGGGTTCAGGTTTCTGCCTTTTCAGTGTACTTCTCCCACCTATGGGCCAAACATTTTCCTTCTAAGGCGTTCCATTTCTGGCCTCGCAAGGGACCTCATACTTCACCTCGCCTTGCACCTCTTGCAAATGTAATATTCCTGGCATGGATCTCTGCCTGCTTATTACCTACCTCTCCAGGTAGGGAATTTCTGAGACTCTATGCTCTCATGACAGGGGAACCCTTTTCATCCTGACGTAACCCCTCTCATAGGCCTAATCCTCACTTCAAGCCCAGTCTGCTGACTGATGCCTTCTTATTTCTAGCCAGGCATTTACCTTTCTTCGGTCCAAACCCGCAGTACTGGGGGAAGGTTATCTTACATTTTGTGAAGCATCCATAGGCTGCTACCCTACTAAATGGCAACAGTAAAATCCATCAGAATTTCTGACCAAGTGAATGTCACCATTGCTTTCACCACTGAAGTAGATCCTATATCTTGTAGACTATTTCCAAAGGGATCCATCTGTCCATGCCACCTTCTTCTACAATCATCAGGGAAGGATCACTCCTCTAACAGTAAGGCCCCATCCCTCTAGGGCAGCTGGGTCGTCTTCTTCTTCCTCCCTGAAGGGTGTACCTACCATGGCTGGACAGAGGATGCCAGCTGACCTTCAGTACACCTTCACAAGGCTCTGTCTCTGTTGGCCTCCATCTACTCCAGTTCAGGCTTTGCCTCTATTAACCTAAAAACTTATTCTTCTCATTTTACTTCACTACCTCCTCTTTGTTCAACTTTGGGAATCTTCTCATAAGTAAGGACTGCAACAGTAGAACATAGTACAGTTGTGTGCACTTAACATAAATGTAGATGTTAGAGTGTATTCACTGTTGCAGTCCTCTTTCCCTTCCTCCTCCCCCCATAGCCTACAGAGTAGTTACTACTAATTTTTCTACCTGGAACCCCTTCTCTTCATCCCTGCCTGCCTAGGGATCCTGTCTTAACCATCTGGTCTTGAGCTGCTGCTCCTTTTTGGGGGCTGTGATCCCCAAGGGGCAAGAAAACAACTGAGGTTATGACATTGGCGGACTCCACTTATACTCTGGCATACTGACGTCAGTCAAGGGCATCCACCAGTCATAGGAGGAGGGAAGAAATTTACTCTGGTAGTTGGTCTATCCAAGGGCTTCTACGGGGGAAATCCCACAATTAAGGACTGCAACAGTGAATACACTTGAACATCTACATTTATGCTAAGTGTACACAACTGTAGTTTCCCCTCCTCCCCAGCATCATGAAGGAACTCCAGTGGTGACCACAAGTCTTCATTGCTGTAGTGGTGGAGTCCCTCCCAGCTGGAAATTGACACCTGCATCCTTAAAATGGATGTGTCACACCTAGCGGGGGGGGGGCATTCAGGAGAGGTGGCTGTTCAGGGCATATGGTGAAAGAGTTTTACGTAAAAAGCACATCACCCTCAAAGAGATGATGGCAGTCTACAAGGCGAGGCCACAAACTGGGCTGCAGTCGTTAGCAGTCTGAAGAAGGGAGCCAGGCCTGAGGACCGACTCTCAAATACTTCTCCTTCAAGTGCTTCTTACACTTCTTCTGGAAGTCAGACTGGGAGCCTGCATACACTACTGTTTGTGTAGGTATGTACTACCGGATTTCAAAATCTTGCTTAGAGATTCAGTCCTATGTTTTATTTATTTATTTTTTCATCCTGCCATTAATATGAACACAAAATTGGCAGTTTGGCACATTGTGCCCTGGGCCAGACAGAACAAACAATAAGAATGAAAGTCTTTCAGGCTAATTTGTTTTCCCACACATGATGTAATTGCTAGCTTTACTTGACATTAAACAGGCAATCAATGATAAAAATAAAAGAAACAAATACATTTCCCCAGCTGGATACTTAACTGAGCTCTCTGGCTGTAGGCTGGCTAACAATGCTACTCTCTGCAGTTTGGTGCATCGGACTGAAACAGCAAGAAAGAACTGAAGAGGGTATTGGCCGACAACCGATTAAACCACAAACTTCTTGGTGTTGGCTTGGGGGGAAGTGTGATGACTGAGGAATGGTGAAATTCTCTGGTATTTAGGCTGGTCATGTGCATGAAGTTCCAAGACTTAGTACTGCAACACTAATAAACATGCACATTTAAAATTATGGTAAGTTTCCAAAATAACTGTACTTTCTGCATCCATGGTCATCCTGCAGGAGATCTTTTCCAGTCAAGCCTCTGCCAAGCCTGCCAACTCTTTGGAATCTTCCCTAGAGTTATTACTGCAACAGTGAACTACAAAGAACTTAGTGTAGTTGTGTTAGATATTTTTGGTGTCCTCCTCCGTGCTCAGTGTTTGTGGTCAGTTGTGTTAGGTACTTATTTTAAATGTAGCCAGTTAAGTAGTTTTATTGTTGCAGTGCAGAGTCCCACTCTTCAGCCGCCTTCCTTCATCTCCCCATGGTTGGGGTGAGTACCCTTTCCTTCTCCCTACTACCCCCATTGCAGTATAGGGATATATCTGAGCAAAGCAACTTGTGCTGTCAGCTACCCTCTGTAGATGGTGTCTCTTGACAGGCACTGGCTGAAAGGGCCTAAAAGTTGTGCCAGCTGATGACCTTTTATAATTCTGACATCCTGACAGCTGAGGGGAAGACTTCTGCCGGGCCATGTGGAAAGGTGAAAGTCTCCGATATCTTGTCTGACTTTGGACTTCTGGAAGGCAGAATCACTAGAATTATTTCTGCAACAGTGATGCTAATCGAACATCTCCATTTATGGCAAGTACGTGACGGAACTGTATTTTCTCCTTGCCACAGAAAAGGCATTGTTTGAGTATATCATTGAACATAAGGTCCATGTTAAACAACCGTCCCATCAGTAATTTTTCTGAACGTTAAATTAGAGCAATTTGTTTTCATTTATTTGAAATTGAGGAAGAACTAAACTAGTTCAAAAGCTAATTCCTTTTCATGTAACAACTTTGAGTGGAGTTAAGTGATATTTAATAAATGTGCATATTGTTTGCTTGTTATCGGTAGTTGTGTGTGTTTTTTTCTTTTATTTATTGCTTAATTTTTGTACTACAACTTTTGGTGTATATTCTTGGTTTTATGTGTCTGTGTCTCTAAGTGTTTATGCTGTAGAAATGCGAGTTAAATGGTAATGATTAGACAATCTTTATGACTTTTTTGGTTAAATGGGTTACTTCTGACTTGCTAGTGGTAATCAGTAACAGCGGTCAGACTATATTCATGGAACACTGTAGTGTTAGTGAACTTGTGTCCATGACACTTAATTTCTTAGAGCTGATTAATATTGTAGATGTTTGTGAGGCATATAATAATCCATTTATAAATATGCTTTGAAAAAATTAGTGTCCGTGAGTGTGCATTTGTACTCTTATGGAATCCTTATTACCTGAAGGAAGTTTTCCAACAGGTCACAACATTACTTATGCTGCTGATGCCAATTCCTGTTGCAGAATGACTGCAAAGTAGTGTAGTAGCCCAAACTGTAACATATTACTTGCTTAGGTAAATGTTTCCTCTATTGAGAAAAACAGACTTGTTCATAGGAACATACTTATAAAACAAACAAAATAAATCCATGTTAGTAGTACAGAGCCATATCCAGTGTTATTTTATTGATCCATTTTTTGAGTTGCAGCTATTATTGTCAGCTGTTTATTTAGATAAACACAGACTGTGATTTTAAGTTGTTCAGTAATCCACATTAGAACCATAAACCTTCTGAATGTACACAGCTGTGTATGCAGCTTTAGTTGCAACTTTTTCTGATGAAGTGACATATTCCTTCGGCATGACACAGTCCATTGGAAAAGACATTTAACTTATGGGAAGGTGCTATACTACTAGCTTTCTATGTGGTACATGCTAGCGATCAGGTTGACTGAGTTGTTTGTTTCTGAATTCCATGACTAAGATCCTGGAGAAATTCATTTAAATAGAGTTAATGGAACATCTTCAGGATTGTGATAGGCGAAACTTGATCTGAGGCAAGGGATGAGGACAGGTGCTGCCAGTTCGACATGTTTGTTTTCATATCCATCTGTAAAGGGAGACTTAGTGGTACAGTGTCTCTTGAACGTTAGATATGCGTTTCATTCAATGGTTTGAGATTTTTTTTTTAAATGACATTTTAAACAATGATATAATATTATGTCTTGTTTAATTTTCTAATTATATTTTTTCATCTTTCTTTTCATGCTATATACATGCACATTTTCTTTTTAACAGTTGTCATTCACTCCAGTGGTACAAAAATTACTCAATTCCTCCCTTCCTTGAAGCCTCACTCCTTCAATTTTACACATGATTGTTATGCAAGTTGCTCCTTCCCTTTCTAAAAATACTAACTGCAGATCTTTTATCTCCTTTACAATGTTCAGTACTTCAGTTAGAGTTGGTTTAGATTTTGATTTCCATTTTCTTGTAATCTGTTTTGTAGCGGTCAGTAACATATAATTTAGTAAGGCCTTGCTATGTTTAGACAATTCAGATCTTGTGTTCTAGCTCAAAAATTCATTTCCTTAGTTTCAGTTGTCTGACCCCCATTGTTTCTAACCAAGTACTCTGTAGGGATTTTTCTTTAATCTGCCAAATCACTATATTCCTAAAAAAGTTCTCTCTCCTATCACACCTCCAGCATTTGCTGTCTACCTGAGGAAAAATTCTCCAAAATCTGCCTTTATATAAAAATACATATGCAGACACTTCTGAGCAAAAAATCCTAAGACTTTTGGACTCCGTTGCATATGTGGGAGCCATACTGATGTCCTCCCATTGTATTGCCTTTCCAGACTCTCTTCCCAGTCTTTTCACCCTCCTCCTGATTGATTCTTAATAGTTATGATGCAATGTTTTATATGCTGCACAAGTTATCTATTTGAGGCACTTATTACCCATTTAGATTTTTTTGCCATAAATCCTTGCTTTTTGAGAGAGGCTATTCTGTTGGTTTGTAGTGTACTGCACAAGACAAGATGCTCTGTTTTTTTTGTTCTCATAGTTCAGCTTGTGTATATACACTATGTATTTTAAATGTTCTGATTCCTGCATTATCTGCTGGGTTATTTTTGTTGCATTTATCTGTGTTGTTTGCCAGGCCTGATACCATGGCCTCCATAGATGTTCATCATTCTCAATGCTGCAGTAGCCTTTGGCTATATGGATTTTATCACGCCTGGGATACAACAAC
>NC_056736.1:70842896-70912129 GCF_019279795.1 Protopterus annectens | reverse complement strand
CAAGAGACACTCTGGTGGTTGCAGTAAGAAAGGGCTTAAGTCTATAGAGGGCACCTATCTTTTTATTAACAGCCTTGATGGTTAGATCAATGTGGCAGTCAAAGTTTAGTTGATTGTCTATAGTAATGCCTAGTAGTTTAGTGGAACAATCAGGTTTAATGATAGTGCCATTGTCAGACACAATGGAAAAGGAGATAGGGGCAGATTTAAGGGTTGGGGTGAAAAGTAGTAATTTGGTATTTTTGGGATTAAGGAGGAGACAGATATGTTGGAACCATTTTTCTGCTGCCGTAAAGACTTTTTGGGTGGAAGAGTGAAGTTCTTCTGGAGATAAAGCAGAACAGATGAGAGTTGAATCATCAGCATACTGAATACAAGTGGATGTCGGGAGTGAAGTAGACAGGTTATTTATAAATATGGGGAAGAGGAGGGGACCTAAGATGGATCCTTGAGGGACACCGATAGTGACTGGGAGCTGAGAGGATATATGGCTGTCCCAGAGGACTGCTTGTTTTCTATCTTTCAAATAAGAGTCAAACCACTGTAATGCCAAAGAGTCAAGTGAGAGAGATTTCAGAGTGTCTAGGAGAAGTTGATGGTTGACCATATCAAAGGCTTTTGAGAGGTCCAGGAATAAAGCAGAGGAGAGAAGGTTGTTATGGTGATTTTTGTTGATCATGTCTGTGAAGGAGAGAAGGGCAGTGGAAGTACTATGGTAGGGCCTAAAACCATGTTGGGAGTCTACGAGTAGGCTATTTTGAAAAAGATGATGTAAGAGTTGATGGTGTATACAACGTTCCATAATTTTAGATAGTGGAGATAGTAGGGCTATAGGCCAGAAATTAGAAAGTTCATTAGTGTTACCTCCTTTATGCAGAGGAATGATATGGGAGACTTTCCAGCAGGATGGAATAGTAAATTCGGTTATTGTTCTGTTAATTAAGATGGAGATTGGGTAAGCTAGTTCTGCTGCTGCTAGTTGCAGATATTCAGCTGGTAGTTTGTCGCCTGAAGGGTGCATGGTTTAAGTTTAGAGAGTAACTTACGTATGTGGGTTGTGGAGACTGTACTAAATTTTAGAGTGGGGTGTTATTTTGAGGAGAGGTCTTTTGAAGGGAAGGGAGGGGAGTCATGGTGTTTGCTAGAGAGGTGACTGTTTCAGAGATGATGTTGTTGAATGTATTGGCTATTATATTGGGTGGGGTCTGAGCTAAGATAGTTGGTGTTGGTGTTTTGGTATTCCCTGGATGGAGCAGTTTATTGATTCCTGACCAGAATTTTTTGGGGTTGTGATTTTGGTTTTGTTGATATTGAAGGTAATAATTTTTTTTATCAAGATAGGTGAGTTTTTTTGTAGTATTTCTAAGGTGTTTGAAGTTTTGATGGTCAGTTGGGTTTTTAGTGGTTCTCCAGTTTGTCCATAGTTTATTCCTAACTAGGATTGTTTGTTTGTTTTTTTTGGAAAGCCAAGGGGCAGCTTTGGATCCTATTCTAATTAAGCGAGAGGGGGCATGACGCTCGAGAATTTGTAGGAAAGAGTTATTGAAATGGGTAACTGCTTCATCAAGCGGGAGGTGTTTTAGAGCTGACCAGTTACATTCTTTGAGTTCATTAAGGAAAGTAGGCAGGTTAAAGTTTTTTTTGTTATGTACAGTATGATAAGTAGCCTGTTTGAGATTGTTATTTTTTTGTTTAGTGATGTAGGTGAGGAGATGGTCGCTGATATTGTCTGGGAGTATTCCGGTTTTATATGAGAGGGGATTATTGTTGATCAATATCCAGTCCAGGATGGCTTGTTTATTGGTTGATTTGTGAATTCTAGTAGGGGAGTTTATGGTTTGTTGAAAGTTAAAGAGATTGAGGTGAAAGGTGGGTTTGGGAGATATGCAGGAGTTCCAATCAATACTAAAGTCTCCTAAGATTATGGTTTCTTGAAGAAAGCTACAGGAGACCCAGCTAAGAATATTTTCAAGTGTGTTTAAGTTATTGCCTGGAGGGATATAGGAACATATTATATAAATGGCTTTGCTCTTATTTACTTGGAGTTTGCTACAGAGTATTTCAGCATTGGCTGGGGAGGGAGGCAGGGAGTCAATTAAGGCCACCTGCAGTTGGGATTTGTAAAGTAAGGCCACTCCCCCACCCTTTTTGTTAAGACGATCTTGCCTTAAAGTGCTATAGCCAGGAGGAGTGATTTCATTGTCTCTGGTACCTGGTTTAAGCCATGTTTCAGTGAGACAGAGGATATCAAATGCATAGAGGTCAATTAAAGCATGGAATTGTGTGATTTTATTGTTGATGCTACGAATATTTAGGTGTGCTATAGAAAGTGAGTTAGAAGAGAAAGGTGAACTGAAGTTGTTAGCAGTTTGGTTTGAAAGGGTGTGGCTGAGGGGTAATGTATATATATAGTATTGTTAACAGCTCTACTACATAACAGTAACATTTAAGTCAGCAATCTGTAAACCTGAATTATATATAGTCCACCACAACTTCACAGCCGGAGGTTATACAGTATTGATATAGTATTAACATATATATAAAAAAAAAAATTCTAATGTTAATGATGCTCAGACTATTATCAAGAGCTCATCCTATGATTTATACCATACAATTATATAGTTAAATCCTTAAAATCCCAAGTAGCAGTACAACAAGTATTAATTTAAAATTTTTGCCTGTATTACTGTTAGTTTAGCATATTTTTTAATTATAACGCTGCAGCGTTATATTGACAGTACCTTGTAGCCAGTAATCTCACGAGATACATCCAGAGCAGTGTAACTAGTGCATCTTCATGGAATCAACGTAATTACATGGAAACTATCTTCCATTAAAGCTGCTAAAGGTGGAAAAGCAACAAAAGATACGTGGAATAAGTCCTCCTGTTCGTAGATTACTTGAATTTGCGCAAATGCCTTCTCATCCGACCTGATTAGGCATCCTCTATTCTCTTCAAGCATACTGTCATTGATTTAGCTATCGTTTCATTCATAGAGCAATTTCCTGCACTAGGAGCACTATGTGTTTAAGAAAGCAAAGCACCATGGGAGTTCCAGTCACCACGCATGTAGAGGTTAGCTTGCAGCTCTGGAATTATGAAATATGTAGTCCACAAACGCAACAGTCGACCACAAGGGAATCAGGCCCTGAAATCTAGCTCCTGTGTCAGGTCGATGCTACCAAACTAGCCCAAAAACGGAAAAAAGAAACGAAAATACTGCAGGTAATTAAACTCATCGCAAAGGAGGCATTTTGAGGTGCATACCTCATGTTATTTATGCTGAGTAGTTGTAGGTGATTTGATACTGCTGTTCAAGCCTTTAAAATGGTTTTCTCCGGATTTGTTTTAAATATTTTGAGGAATACTGATGCGGCTTCATTATTATTATTAATAGAGAACTTGTTTTCCTGATATATGAAATGAAGAGTATTGGGATAGTTCATGTGGAATTTGATTTGTTTGTTGATTAAGAAAGCGCAAAAGGGGGCTAGTTTCTGCCTTTCTAGTTTGATTTGAAATGGCAGGTCTTGAGAGATGCTTATTTTCAACCCATTCCAGTCAACAGCTTTTTTGGATTTGGCAGCAAATAAGAGCTTATTCACATGTTGAAAGTTTAGTATTCTAGCATAGATGTTTCTTGGCTTATTTAACACTGGGGATGCTCTAAGAGCCCTGTGTGCTCTTTCGATAGTGATTTGATTAGCTTCTATGTCGCTTCCTAAGAAGAGAGCAAATATTGTAGTTATAGTGTCCACAAGTTTGTTTTGTTCAATACTCTCCGGGATGCCCCTTATGACAATGTTGTTACGCCTGGATCTGGCTTCAAGATCAAGAATTTTACTTTGGAGATCCTGGATAGAGGCTGTGTTGGAATCAGATGATTTTTGTATGCTTTCTATTTTAATGTCCTGATCCATAATGTTGGATTCTATTTTGTCCATCCTTGTAAGGATTTTGTCTATTGATGATCCCACTGTGCTTATCTGGGTGGAAAGATTTTGTATAGCCTCATGAATAGGCTGAAGTGCTGTTTTTAGATCCTCTAAATTGGAGGCTTCTGATTTATTTTTGTTTGTGGTTGTGATCTTGTTAACATCCTGAAGTTTATTTGTTCTGGCTCTTTTAGAAGTAGTATCTTTTTCAGGTGAAGTTAATGCAGAAAATTTTGTTTTGGTAACTTGACTTTCCATAGATTCCACATCGTATGGCATTTTATTTGTCGTCTTGTGAAATTTCCCAATAAAACTTATTCTGTATTGTAAAGTAAATCCAGTCCGGCCTAGGAGCTGTCAGGACAGAGTCTGTACATCTGGCTTACTCTCCGCTTCGAATCTGCAGCAATCTCACAATTCTACTGATGTTTTGATGGTTTTCTTCCCTCAGGTACGTGAAGTAGCAGATATACTATCAGATTTGGGTAAAATTAGTAGTAGGTTAATTTTTTCTCACATATATTTTGGGAAAAAAATTATGGTAGGATGCTCCTCTGTGCTTCAGCACTACCTACAGGACAGCAGCCATCTTGAACTCCTCTATCCTGCCATTATTCCACTTGTAGTACATTCTTACTTTTCAAGGAAGACTTGCTCTTAACCGATTTGCCTATAGTCTTTACAATACTTAGCTATATTTCTACATCACTATCATTTAACCTTCAAAACTTAGCTCTTATTTATATGTTTTTTATTATTTACATTCATTGGTCTTTTGCAATGGCTTTCCCATATCTGTTAAACCATGTTCCAGTTACCAATTAAGTAGGCCTCAACCACAGTCCTTGTTCAACAGCAAGATGCTAATTACAAACTCCTCCTCACACCATCATGACAGAATGAAGCCCAGGTAATTAGTTCATTCTGTCAAATCTGTTGTAGAAAGAGGATGAACAGCCTGTGTGCCCACATTAAAGTACCTAATATCCCTCTCCACCTTTCCTTAACTGACTCAGTCCCTTTTCTTGTTTAGATATATGATGGTGGGCCTACAAAAAACAGTTAATCTTGGTGTAGGGAAACATGCTGTGATTGATATCAAAATATTATCATGGCATAGTCGGAAATCTTCAGTCTTGGTTCCTATTTTCTAAAACTGATAGAAATACACATTTGTGTATATCCTGGAGTCAGATGCTCAAGGATGTGAAGCTTGTGGAAACCAACTTCCAGGAACATGTCTTCTTGCATTTCACTTTTGCTATTTCAGTGTACAAAGGACTTGGGCAGCTGTTAGGACTTTAATGTATTCTGTAATAGCTATTATAACTGAGTCTATTTTATCACCACTGAGAACAGAAGATGCCACAAGCTCATCTAATTTTCTTCAGATTGAAACAGCCTTTGCTCAATGCTATTCTGCTATTTTTTTCAGAACTTAACCAATGGTGTTGCCATTCCATCTATGACTAATAACAAGACAGAGCTCTCTGTATTAATTGAGAGGGGAAGAACTGTTCCAGGCATTTTGATTCCTGCAATTCAAAGTTATTCATATAAAGGTGATTGCTACTTGTTATACAGAGCATTATAATCAGGTCACTCAACTTGGTTATGTTGTGTTCGAGGCATGGATGCCAAGAAATTCACCTGAAGAGTGAAGCTTGAGAGCTGAATCTTGCTATTTATGTCACAAACACATCATTTTAAGTTAGGATCGAAGATCCAATCATAATTCTTTGTAGTGCAAGGAAATGTGCCTGCTCCATGTACTACTAGCTACAACAACATTTTATTTGCATAAAAAATGGAATGTGTTGTGCCAGATTTGAAAGTCATTAATGCAACTGGGAACTGTTGTACACCTTTAGTTATTCCATTTGTAAGGAAAGCAGATGGTTCCTAAATATGTTTTCAGTGAATGTAGACAACAGACAGAAATTGGAGTTGAAATTAATTATTTCATATTTGTTATTTACACTGAGATATCAATTAAATAACACAATGGTTCAGTGCTACTATACTACCAGACACAATGTTAACAACACCCTTCTAAGCAATGTTAAGGTCGGGTGTTGCGTTATAATAGTGATGAACCAGGATGTCCCTTAACCAATATTTCAGAGAAATAATGGCACTCCGTGTACTACATTGTTCTTCATAGTTGATCTCTTCCTCTTGTTACTTCTAATGATGGTGGTCTCTGACCATTACCCATGATTCATCAAAGAGAGAGGCATTCACTCAAGGCACCTCCGATTATTCAGGGACGCACAGTTCTTATGCTGAAATGGCTGCTGCTCAACCTGTGACTTCCCAGCATTCCTTTGCTGATGTTGCATATAGGGCACAGTTTCAGCATGAGGGGATGTTGATATTGATTATTTTGCTGTAGAGAAAGTGCCCTCATTTACACCTGATACAAAAATCTGCCGGGGTGCTGGGCCATTTCTTTCTATGGGATAATGTCAACCAGCTTTTGGAGCTTACTGTGTCACAAGTTCTGTTCATTATCCATCTTGACACTGAACTCTTCACTGATTCTACCTTCATGACTTTTGACCTAGAAGCCAAATTTTTAGCTAGATTCATGACAAAGCAAACCTCTCATCCTTTGAGTGAATTAATCATTAAGAACCTTAGTCATCAGAATCAAATGTTATTTTAAACAATTTTGAACTCATGTCTTCCATACGGAGAATATTACTTCTTTTTGGGAGAAGTTTATAAAACAGTCCATGATGCTAAGAATATTTATGATACTTGTAGAATGTGTACTGGGGGTGGGAGGCTTGGGTGCACTTAAATGTCAGAGAGAATCAGTCAGTATGTCTTTCACATGTTGTTGCTTTCTATTCCTTTTGTGGGACTCATAGGTTTGCCTTCTAGCTTAAGTGCTGTTAATTTGGTGCTGATCCATCCCACTTAATTTGACATATCCTCCAAAAGCACTGTGTGCAGCATACCAAACCATGACTAATAACTTTGCCCTGTCCTGTTACCTTTACTCATTGCCTTACAGTGAGGCATTGTTGGTTTGTTTCTCCAAACAGGGCTAACACCTTTGCTGCAGAGGCTGATAATATTCCTTTTGTAGTACCTCAGGATACATCTGCCCCAGTAGCTAGATCTATACCACCTGCTGATTCTATAGTTCCTCAATAGATCAATATTGCACTTATACATTTCGATCCTGATGTGTATACCTTCTTCCAGTGCAGAACATATGGGAAATGTCTGTCAGTCCATGTCCATTCATTCCAAGTGAGCAAATGGTTATCTCTCACACTGAGGTAATTTGCATTAGGGATGCTGTTTCAAATGAAGACCAATCAAATGGGGAGATTGTTGACTTTTTCCTCCGACTGCTCTCTTAAGTCCAATTTTACTCCTATAGTGAAGAGGAACAGTAAATTCAAATGCTGTTAAGTATTTAAAACACCTGCAGCATAGTTCACATTATGACTCTGATACCATTCACTTGGGATCTGGATAACCTTGCCATCTCTTCAATTGATTAAAACACTATTCCATAAGATTAAAGGACATTGATAGATTCTATTCTAGGCAAACATGCTGTTTGAACTTTAGGAAGGGAATTTCAAGGATTACTGTCACTTTCTAGAAAAATCCATATAAATGGTCAGATATTACCAATACTGAAGCATTGCTTTGATCTTGATTTGAGGATTTTGCAGGTTTAAGTTAAGTTACCCATAATCTGGGTAGGACAATTCAGTATGTATTTGCAATGATAAGAAGTCATATTATTCTCAGCCTCAACTCCAGCATAAAATCAACCCCAGTAAATATTGGCACTCTATATATTCTCTACTTAAGCCTGGAAGAAATGGAGAGCACACCCTATCACCTGATACCCCTTCATCACAAATAGCTGAAAACTTTAACAAACACTTCATAAAATCAATTTCAGACCTACTAATTAACACCCCTAATGATGGACCCCCCAACCCTTCAACCTATTCAGACACCAACACCAGGCCATCAACTACTTCTAACCCTGTCATTACTAACCCCCAAACTCAACATAATGTCATACAAACCCCAATTCACATTTCAGCCCATACCCACTGACACCATTAAGAAACTGCTACAAAAACTAAAACCCTGCTCTACTTCAGCTGACAATCTCCCCCCATGCTACCTCAAACTGGCTGCTAACTCAGTCGCCTACCCAGTCAGTATCCATATAAGTAGGTCTTTATCTGAATCAGAAGTACCTACCATATGGAAAAAATGTCACATCACCCCCATCCACAAATGAGGCAATTCTTTTGATCCATCCATTTCCATCTTGTCACCCATATCCAAAATTCTCGAGAGAGGTATCCATCAGCAGGTAATGCAATATCTATTTCAAAACAATCTTTTAACCAAAACCCAACATGGCTTCTGACCTAGCCATAGCACAGCTACAGCCCTATTATCTTTTACAGACACCGTGAACAAGGCCAGAGATGTAGGATGCTATGCAGCCTCAGTATTCCTTGATCTCTCCAAGGCCTTTGAGACAGTGTCTCACCCCTTACTTTTGAACACACTGTCTAATCTAGACATCTCACATAACACAGTAAAATGGCTTCAGAGCTACCTCAAGGAACATAAACAAGCAGTGAAATGGTCCAACAAATTCTCACCCTTTCTCCACAACCCTACTGGGGTCCCCCAAGGCTCCATCCTAGGTCCCCTACTCTTCAACATTTTCTCAAACAACCTTCACACTGCCTCTCATCCTGGGGCCCTCATTCAATATGCTGATGATTCCTTCATAATCTGCACTGCTCAATCACTACCAGAACTACTCTCAAAAACTCAACAGTTGTTTACAGCAGTAGAATCCTGGCTAAGACATGTCCAACTCTTTCTTAATCCAAAGAAGATAAAACTAATACTCTTTCATCAGAAAAACACTTTCCTTGTCACTGATCATATCAACATCCTTGCATCTGACAACACTGCCATAGAAATAGTGCAGGAAACCAAACTTCTAGGTGTTATCATTGACAATAAACTTTCATTTGACCCCCATATACAGCAAAATGGAAGTCTTGTATAGAAACAAACATTTCTTTACTGCAGCAACCAAAACTACCCTTGCAAAAACATTTTTACTTCCCTGTCTTCTTTATGATGCCCCTATCTTAACTAACTTATACAATTCTACCCTAAGCAAGTTGGAACAGTGCTACAACCAAGTTGCAAAGTTAGCCATACATTCTAAATATCACACACACCACTGTAAACCACTCCTAGAATTAAAATGGCTTGAACTACCCAACCAACTTGCCTTTATTCAGCTATCCACCTTGCACAACCTTATTTTCAAGCCTACTGCCTGCCCTGCACTAGCAAATCTAGTCACACCTTACACACCAAATCGATCCCTATGATCAGAAGACAAAAATCTCTTAGCTATCTCAAAACCCACAAGAAAACCTGGTCACTCTCTGTAGTCATACTCTGTCGCTATACATTGGAATTCACTATCTCTAGCTACCAGGTCTATGCTTGGCCTAACCCATTTCAAAGCCTCTTTAAAAATTACCTCAAAAATACATGCCTCTGCTCCTGCATAAAGCCAGCCTAGTGCTCAGGTCTTCCTCTTCTGTCACATTTCAATCCCTCACAGACTGCAAGTATCCTAAAACTCTTCTAATTCCTTCTCTGCTTCTATACCATATCCTTAAGCTACAGCTCAGGCTTTATTGCTTCTATTCTTAACTCTCTCTCACTATCTTTCTGCATCACTAACTTTCTGGCTGCTATTTTCCTAGCTGAAACTAACATTCTATTTTGCATGTACTACAACAGCAGGGGCAGCTTGTGCTATTGGTCTGCAGGACTGCAGCCCTCCCACCTAGAAATAAATGAAATACATACCGTGAAATATAAACTTTAAAACATTTTTTTTTCTTTTTTAACGAGTACCGGAACTGCTGCGCATGCGCAGACACACTCAGACTGCCCCGCAGATGCCCAGGAATACTTGTGAACTTTGACTGCTCGAGTCAGCAGTCCAGATGCAGAGAAGGTATTTTCTGCCCCGCAGATGCCCAAGGTGCTGTGCGGTAGATGGCCGCACAGAAGAGCGGAGCTCCGGACTGCTTGAGCCGCAGGCAGGACCAATCAGGAGAGAGGGAAGCAGGGATTTGAGTGCAGGACCAATCAGGAGTGAGGTAAGTTGAGTGCAAAGCCCTTGCAGGGAAGCGTTAAGTCGAGCACGGTTTGCTGCTTCGAGGCAATGGAGTTGGACCTGGTTTACTGCTTCCTGACCCATTTACAGGTGTGTGTGTGTGTGTGTGTGTGTGTGTGTGTGTGTGTGTGTGTGTGTGTGTCTGTGTGAAATGCCCTTGTTAACACATAGTGGTAGGTAGAAATACTCAGGCTTGAACCCTGTGCCTTGGATGCAGGTGGCAAAGACCTGAATTCCCCACCCACCACTATTTGTAAAATAAAATGCAGATTTTTGCTTCATATTTGTTCTGTTCCTCATTAAATCTGTGGTTTCTGTATCTTCATATTTCCTTGCAAAGGTTTGTAGTGCAGTGGTGCACTGGTAGCATTGTTGCCTGACAGCTACAGGTTCTCTGGTTTGATTCTTGGCTGGGGTGCCTTCTGTGTGGAGCCTGCATGTCTTCCCATCCCTTACAAAGATGAGTCTGGAGTGTTTCTCCCTGCTCTGCTGAAATTTGGCTTTGTTTTGTTCCAAGTCAGACTAGTTTCCTGGTTAACAAATGTTTAAAAATAACAGGCATTTGAATTTCAGACTTCATATTCTTCAGAAAGTACATGGTAAAACAAAACATTTTATTCTAGCAATTGTCTAAGTTTATAACATGGATATTTGAAATTTGCCCCTATTTTTGGGACTGTATTCCCCCATTATTGGCCTCGTTCAGGTATTTTGTGCTAAGGTTGAGAGCTATGGTGAGAACTGAATTCAATGAATATGTTTGGCAGCTGTATTCCCACATTATTGGCTTTTTTAAGTGTTTTTTGCTAAGGGGTTGACAGCTATAGTAAGAACTGAATTCACTAAATAGTAGCCATTTAAGTTTGTCTTCCTCTGTTTCAGCTGATTTGGCATAGTGGTATGTTTCTCTGACTGTTTTGCACAGGGTCCCCTGGGTTCAAGACGTGGCAGTGAAATGTATGGTGGTAACACAGCATTTTATTCTAGCAACTTTCCAACATTATACAAGCAATGTTTAAAATGTGTCCCTGGTTTTTGGCCTTTTGCCCCCCCCCAATAAATTTTGGCTTTTTCCAGATATCTTGTGCTGCAAAGTTCAGAGATACAGCTGAATGTCGAGTAGATTTTACAAGGAGCTGAGAGCTGCAGGGGAACAAAAGTTTAGTGCTGCTTATGCTAAATTTGCTTGCATTGTTAATAACACAACAGGTAGTGTACTTGCTTTTGATGCAGAAGGCTATGGGTTCTACTCCCACAGTAGGTAGATGCATTGCTGATACTGTACTGTGTTGTAAAGGGGGTGGATGCTGCAGTCCTTTTTTGGCAAAAACACCTAGTAACTATGAACCTGTTATCAGTTTGCTGTCCATTCCCTATTGCGGTATTACTAGCTTATCATTTATTTAATGCATGCAACATAGACAATTTATTCTTCAAGGGCAACAGGCACTTTATTTGTAGATGAAACAATGACATATAAAGTTGCTTGCTAGCAGCAACCTCTTTATTAGTTACAGATTTCTTTAATGTGGATTTTGCTACTTCAGAGATTGTGTATATTTACTGATACTGGTGGACTATAGAAGGATGAGTAGACGTTTTATGATGGAAATGTTCTGAACTGGGCAGTTTTGTCATTATTGGTGCATGCATTTTGTTTCATTGTTTACTGGAAAAATGTTCAAAACAATAAATTTAAAACACCCTCTAACAACTGTACTGTATTGTACAAGGAATATAATGTAATACAGTCAGGAAGGTGTATCAAAGACACGTGTATGTTTCATGTTCAAGGGGCATATGATTTTGAAAACAGCTCAGAGTTAATCTTTATCTGCTACTGGCAAAATGTATTTTCCTTGAATGTAGGTTTCAATGCTGTTTCAATGCATATGAGTTTCAAGGGCAGAGAAGTTTTAATGCTAAGTCTATTTTCATTGTGAGACTGCATTGCTTTGTTTAACAGATGTCTATTAGGGTTTATGCTGTAAAATATAAAATAAAACTTTCAAATGAAATCCATATCATCGCAGAAGTAAATCAGTATGCACATTACAGTGTTTATGGTAAATGGGGTGAAATAACCAAGGAATGGGACGTTGGAATGGCTGAAGGGTGGAGGCTCCATTCAACCATGATTTTGTGATGGGGGGGGGGTGTAGCAAACTCAGACAGCCCTGGTTGAACTATATCTCTCAGTTGTCCATATTTTTGCAGAATGAATAGATATTTGCTTCTTATTTTTGGTTTGTTCCTCGTAAAATTTGTGGTTTTCTAGCAAATCATTTAGGAATGAAGTCACTAAATGACAGACATTGAATTTCAGACGTCATAACCTTCAGAAAAATGCATGCTAATGCAAGACCTGTTATTTTATCAACTGTCTTAAGTTTATACAAGAGCAATTTTTAGTAGTGTTTGTATGTTCCACCAATATATTTGGCCTTGTCCAGATTTCCTGAATTAAGAGGTTGAGAGGTACGTGCAAATCGCTTTGTAGAATTAGGAATATCCAAACCTCTCAATTGTCAACAATTTTGGCTCAAACTGTTGCTCTCCCCTAATAATCCTTCCTCAAAATGGCAATTTTGGAAGAAAACGTGGAGGGTTTACAATTCTGTATAACTGTAATGATCAGAGTTATAGATTACTTTTATTTCAGAAATGCATGTAGATACTCTTATTTTGTTAGCTGCTCAAGTTAACAGTGTTAATATTAAAAAGGTGTCCCTTTTTTGACAGGCTCCCAGCTGCACTGTGTGGCAACTTTATATTTCTGCATCACATTTTTGGTCTTTTTTTCATAAAATTGTGGTTTTCTGGCAAATTAGAGGCAAGTCATTAAAGATTGAAGTTTGAAAATAATGGCAGACATTTGAGTTTCAGATTTCATACCCTTCAGAAAATTCGTACTAATGCAAGATCTACTACTGTTCTATTATCTAAGTTAATAAGAGCAATATTTACAAATTGTCCTTATTTTTGGGCCTGTGTCCCACTTCTAGTTCTATGTATGGCTTTGTCCAGATTTCTTGCTCTGAAGTTGAGAGGTATGAGTGTCAGAGCCATCACTGTCAGCCAGAGACATTTCAAATTATGACATACTTGTTGCGCACCCCACTCCCCATTGTAGTGGTTCTGCATGTGTCCAAGGAAGGCAAGGAGCAGTTATGCAGTGTAAGTGTGCAGAGTATTCCCCCATCCAAGGCAGACCACAAGGACAACCGTGGCTTTTCATCTGTCCTTGATTTTGCAGAATGTTCTGGTTTTCTGTCCGATTTTTATACTGTTGATTTATGCTTCTTATTATTCAGGAAATGCATGCTGTCACAGTGCCCTGTTGCTCTGTTTAAGTGGCAATAATTTAATGAGCATCAGGTAAGCTTGTCGGAGATTGTAAGATGCAAGTAAGCTTTAATAGGCATACTGTTAAAGAATTACCAGCATTGAAAGCCTTTTCGTTGTTGCCATGCAGAGAATATTTACATAACTAGATAATGTATAAGCCCTGGGTATTGAAATGCATATGACAGTATTTGTAATAAAAGGACAGGATTACAGTATTTTCAGAAGCTCATTACATTTATTGGAGACTTGCAGTCGTCTTTTGTTGGAGACTTGCAGTCATCTTTGCAGGCTTACCCGTAAACTAAACAGAATGCCAATCTATTACATGTGGTCCATAACTTGTGCAGGAATCCTTTAAGCAATTTATCTTGAGCTTGTTTCTTGTTTGCTGTTCATTTTTTACTTTGATCATGTTTTCCCCATGAAACAAGTAGATAGTTGTGTCAGGCAGCAGGTCTTTTTTGGATAAGAAACATTTTTACAAGTGAGGATATCACAGAGATTGTTACTTTCAGCATGTTACTTAGTAATTTTATAAAGCTGAATATAAATTATAATTAGAACTGCAGTTGAAGGAGTAGTGGCTTGAGTTGAGTGCTGCTTGCTTTTTTATACTTGATTTTTGACTGGCATTCCAGTAATGCATTTAAAAAGTAATTTATTTTTTCATGCCTCACAACCTGCTTCCATCTGGATATTAAGTAAGTTGTCATGTAGCCAATGCATTGAAATATTTTTTTCTTCTACACTTCATTTTGTCTTGATTGGACTCTCGTAATGACTGTTTGGCACCCAGGGCAGCGTATTTAATTAAAGTTCTAGTTGTTGTGGTTTTGAGCATAGCTCCACCCCTTTCTAGTTGACCACACCCTTCCCATTGGCCCCACCCATTCAGCTGTCTCCTGCAGCCCTCCTTTAATTTGAAGTCACCAGCTGCCACTGTACAACAGTCAATATCAGACTACCTACGTACTTTTTTTTTTGTCACTATCTACATCATGTATGATGAGAGTGACTATTATTGTCTGTAATGTTTTAACTGTAGAGAATGTAGTAATATATTACAACATCTTGTAGCAGTTTGTTCTTTCAACTTATTTTTGTATAGTATTTCTAATGTAATTTTTATTGTATTGGATTATACTGTATTTGTATTGTACTGTATGTGGAGCTTTTCTCCCCGGGCCTCTGCTGAAAATGGGTTCTGTAGACCCAGTCACACCACCCCAGTAAACAAATGTCAAATAAATAAATAAAATACTCAATGAGTGCACAAGACATGATTTTTTTTTTCTGAGTTGCATAGAAGGCTTAATTAACCTTTGGGCAGCCTAGCTCATTCACATTTATGAATAACTTTGTATGGTAGTCAATTATTTTATTTTTTCAGAAACTTTGGGTGAGGTCACTATGGCAAAAAAATTATCACATTTTCTGGTCATGTTTTTGTAGTAATTTTAGTGACAGACCCACGGTATTAAAGAATGGTCCAGGTATTAAAAGACTAAATAACTTTTCAAATAACCATTCCTTTGTTCCAAGATCAAAGGGTATGTAAGCAACATACAGATATGCGTTTTATTTAAGACTCATGGACTCTTGGTGGATTGTATGCAAATATAACTTTAAATAGATAAATCCTTCTAGTATGGCTTATATTGCCATTAAAACAAATGCACATCACTATTCAAATAATGCCCCATCCAATCTGAACAACTTTCGGGAAGAATTTATCAATATAAGAAAAGTAGTTGACTTTTTTATCACCAATGTCTCACAGTACAGAGCAAGAAGGGCATCTTCAATCCTTTTGTATACCACGTTATCAAGAAAGATTCCTTGCTTTTTCTGCTTTACAAAGTGTGTAAAGAATTTTAGGATATACCCAAACAGATCTGGCTCTGTTGACAGCAGAATTTTAGTTACCATTATACAACTTGGACAGCATAGTGGTGCAGCAGTTGCATTGTCACCTTACAGCAAGAGGTTCTCTGGTTCGATTCTCGTCCTGGGTGCCTTCTATGGAGAGTCTGAATGTCCTCCTTGTGTTGGTGCGGGGCACTCCAGTTTCCTCCCATGTTACAAAGACACACATCTGGCGTGCTTCTCCCTGGCCCTCCACTGAAACATGACTTTCCCAGTAAACAAATTTTAAATAAATATGTCTGGAAACGGAAAGTATGTTGTTTTACTTTCCAAATAGCAGTTGATTTCCCTTCATCAATCTAATTGCAGAGCTCTCATGAAGTTACTGCAGCTTCACCTGAAGATATTATTACATTGATCTCGTAAAGAAGAGTTCTAAAGTATACCTCATTGTAACTCTGCAGAACTGTTTATTATTTTGTAAGAATGCATTAATTTAATTCTAACAGGTGTGTGTGTGTGTGTGTGTGTGTGTGTGTGTGTGTGTGTGTGTGTGTGTGTGTGTGTGTGTGTGTGTGTGTGTGTGTGTGTGTGTGTGTGTGTGTGTGTGTGTGTGTGTGTGTGTGTGTGTGTGTGTGTGTGTGTGTGTGTATATATATATATATATATAGGTCAATGACAAATCTTCGAACGTTCAAAATTTAGAACATTACAAGGTCAAGACCGAACATTCGAAATTTTAAGTGTTCGAAGACTGACTTTCAATGGCACCGTACAGTGCAGATAGGGAGAATTTCCCTTTTCTGCACTAAACTGTGGCCTCAGAGTTGGTATTTATATATATATATATATATATATATATATATATATATATATATATATATATAAGTGTGGGGGTGCTGGGGGTGCAGTCAGGCTTGCCCCCCTGCCTACAATGTTAAAGTGCTTTTTTTTCTTTTTTTAGATTTTTTTTTATTTGATGTTTAAACATCCAAATGTGGAACATTTAGTCTCGACCATGCAATGTTCGACATTTTGGATGTTCAAACATTTAACATAGACCCTATAGATATATACATATATATATATATATATATATATATATATATATATGTGTGTGTGTGTGTGTGTGTGTGTGTGTGTGTGTGTGTGTGTGTGTGTTGTGGTAGTAGGGGGTTAATATAATGGGTAAAATGGCCCACAAGAAAGGCAGCTAGTCTAGTACTTCTATAAAACCTATGTAAAATATTAACAGAAGACATTTTAAAGCTTTCAGCAGCATTTCACAAAAGTCACTGTGGGAAATATTCACACAATATGGATTTGTGCAATGATTCCAGTGTCTTTTCCAGTCTGTGAACGATTTTACATTCTCTTCCCATTAGTTAATGGATAGTTTGGTCAGATTATGTCCATATAATGTGGTATAAAGCAGGGATTTCCACTTAGAAGTCAGACTTTTTTTTCTCTAACTATGAATGGCATAGTTTGTCTGTTAAAATATAGAGGTACACAATGCCCATTGGTGCTTCAGCAGTAAAATGCATTTTTTTTCATTATGTAGACCTTGCCATGCATACCTTACCTGTTGGGTCAGACTTTTGGCCACCATCATAGTGGGTGTTCTTCCCCACAATGATGTTTCTTTTATAATTTCATTGTCTTGGCAGATATTATTCCTCTGAATGGGGTTTCTTTTTCCTATTCCTTCTGTTTTCTGTTTTGGGAATTTAACCTGATGATGCAATTATTGTCCTTCAGGGTTGGAAAGATAGAATTGAAAGTATTTAATGCATTCTAAAAATATGGAAAAACTTACAGAGTTTCATAAAAAAAGTTTTATTTAGGTTCATAGGTTCATATGTAAGTACTAGGGCATCTATAAGCCTAGTCAGAATGTGTTGGCTTTCACTGCCTCCTTAGACTAGTTCTCTGTGCCTCGGTCCAGCAGAGCCATTAGTTCCCTGTGCCTCTGTCCAGCAGAGCCACTGCAGTGATCCCCAGGGTAAATTTTCTGTTTCCCATCCACTTGTCAAGGTTGCTCTTGAAGAGTGTTAGTGAGGGGCTCTGCCTAATGTAGATTGGAATCCTGTTCCAAAGCATGGGGAGTCTCTGGGACAGGAATCTATCCCTCCAGCATGTCCTATTTATCATTGTGGTGAGGTTTAGATCCCTAGAGAGTGTGGCTCTTGGGGATTTTAGGTGGTTCATATCCAACAATTCTGGGTTGGACATGGCCTTGTATGTCAAGCAGAGATCACTTCTGAGTAAGTGGTATGCAACCGAGTACAGCTGGAGTTTCTTCAGTCGGGCTGCATAGGAATATGTTTGAGGCCAGTAATCCTCTTGGTGAGGTACTTCTGTGGTCTCTCCAGCTATTGCAGGTGTCTTGTAAGGTACATCCCAAATGGGGAAGTGTACTCTATGATGGGTCTGATGAGTGATGAGTAGAGGGGCACAATAGTCTCTTTTGTTCTAGATGCGAACCCTTTTGTGATTAGGTGGGCCACATAGAAGGATTTTCTAACCACCTTGGCAATATGATTATCAAAGGAGAGATTACTATCTACTTAGGTCCTCAGATCACTTATTACATTTTCTGTATTGAGGGGACTACCACGTATGTGGTAGTTCACGGGTACTTTGTTTTTTTTCCAAAGAGGGTGACTATGCACTTTTTGGCATTTAGCTTGAGACCATGATTTTGACACCAGGTATCCGTCTCAGTAAGACACTTCTGGAGGATGTCTGTATCAGCTGGAGAGTCAATTAGGGCCTCCGGTTTGCATTCATCTGCAAACTTGGTCAGCCATAGTCGTTCTGTGCTTGCCTGTACCTCTGAGAAGTATATACCGAACAGGAGGGCTCCCAGGACTGAGCCCTGGGGACACCACTTGTAACTGGTTTAGAGTCAGACCTAGAGCCTGCAACTCTCACTGTGTTTGTTCTATCCTTGAGCCAATTGGCCACCCGTCGCATGACAAATGAGTTTATGTTCAGACTGATGAGCTTGTCTATAATACCAGAATGGGGATTGATGTCGAAAGCCTTTGTGAGGTCTAGGTAGGCTGTGGTAACTGTCTCAAAAAAAGTTCACCAGGTTTAGGAGGCATGATCTGGGTAGGGTCCAATGTTTGAAGATTCCCAATGTCTCTGTTAATGAATTCCATGATGATGCATTCCATAGCCTTGCAGACCAGGCTAGTCTGGCTTATAGGGCAATAGTTCCTGGGGTCCATTGTGGCTCCACCTTTGTGGAGTGGGATAACTGTTGCTGTGCACCACTCTATGGGTACATAGCCTGTAGAGAGGCTAAGTTTGAACAGTGTGTTTAGGTGAGGGGTTAGTTCATTTTGGAGCTCGTGTAAGACACAGCCTGGGACACTGTCTGGTCCCATTGAAGCTGTATTTTTGGCTTTGGATAAGGCTGTTTTAACCTGTGTGTCAGTGATTGCCAGGGCACTACATTCTTCTGGTATGGTTATGGGCCCTTTAGGGGGTGAGAGGCGGATGAAGTTTGCACTAAACCTGTCTGTCAGAATGTTGGCAATATCAGTCGGTTCAGTGTATTTTGTGCCATTCTGCATTAACTCAGAGCAGATCTGAGAGTTTGCACTTAGGTTCTTGACATAGCTAAAGAACGCTTTGTGGTTATCTTTGGAGTCCTTGGCAATTTTTCTTTTGAAGCTAGCCTTGGATGATTTTATGACGGATCCTAGTTTCTTGCTGATACTGATCACGGATGTCTTTCCTTCTTGGAATTTTACTCTTTGCTGCACTAGTTTCCTCCTTCTATTGTTAAGCTTGTTTATGGCAGGGGTCCACCAGACTGGTTTGCTTTTCTTGGAGGAGTGAGTCTTATTTTTGCTTGGAATAGCATGATACATGCATTCTTGCAGGTGCTCATAATGTGCCTTTGTAAGGGATTCAGCAGCTTGGACAGCGTTGTCCTTTAGCATGGGGGCTGTGAACCTTTCCACCTCGGTCTTAAGTAACGTGAAGTTTGCTTTTGAAAAGTTTTTCACGGTGGTTTCCTTGATTAGGATTGGGGCAGAATGTGGATAACCAGAGTGATTAGTCTACGGTATGATCTAACCAGCGAGGGTTTGGCCTCCGGTGTAGAACACAGGTCACCCATGTTAGTGATGACCAGGTTCAATATGTTGTCACCTCTAGTGGGGGTGTTGACCAGTTGATCCAGGGCATTTGAGTTTATAAATTCTAGGAAGCATTGGGCAAGGTAGTTAGTACTTGAGTAGTTCTCCCAGTTAATGTTTAGGTAATTGAAATCACCCAATATCAGGGTGATTGGTAGGACTTTTATATTTTTCAGTGTCTCCAGAAACATGGAATGGGGATCCTGGGTCATGGGGGATGATCTATAGCAAGCTACAATTTGAATTGCAGTTTTCCTCATTGTTAGTTGCACATGGATGATCTCTGAGTAATTATGCTGTGCCACTAACCTGGAGGTGTGGGTATCCTTGATGAATATGGATACACCCCCACCTTTTGTGTTTCAGTCGGGTTCTGTGGCCGAAAATTATGGTATGAGTTATAGCCTGGTAGTACTGGGGTGCTCTCTGGAGCCTTAAACCAGGTTTCTGTTACTGCACAGATATTGATAGAGTGCCTTGAATGCATGCATTTTGAGGCTTAGACTTCTGGCATTGAGTAGCATTACCTGAAGTTTTTGGTTACTTGTGCTATTTACGGTGGTGGCTTTGTCTTTTGAGCCTTGCCTAAAAAGTCACTATGGGAGTGGCAAAACCTTGGCCAGTATTCAAAAGCCTAAGGGTGACAGGTGCAAGCCATCTCTTGTGAAGCAACGTGGCTTATCGAGCATGTCATCCCAGGTGGACAAATACTGGATCCCCTTTGAATGACACCAGAAACTTAGCCAATTGTTGAAATTGATCATTTTTTTCTTTATTCTGTGGCATCATTCTTGGTGACGGCAGGGTGCTACTCAGGGTCAGAGTCATACCAGCCTGGGCTACGTGATCAGAGAGCTCTTCCATGTCTCTTTTCATGTAGTCCAGGGAGGTACATCTCAGGTCATTCACACCAACATGGACAATGACAGAGTCATATTTGTATTTGTTCTGGAGTGACCTGAGTGCTTGTGTTATGTGGTGGATCCTGACACCCGAAAGGCAGCTGACTGTAACCTTCTCCTTGTCCAGCCTAGTTAGTGGGACATCAGTGTGCCTGACTATAGAGTCGCCTGTCACTAGTGTGTTGGGTATGTTATTTTGCCTTAAGGGCTGTGATTGCATGGCACACTGATTATGTGAAGTATGTGTTTCATGGTTTGTGATAAGGTGTAGAGGTTTCTTAGGTGTCTGCTTTGGAGGTCTCTTTTGCTTTTGCAGATTTTTATTTAGAGCCTCAGAGTATTTTTTCGTGTATTTATGTTTCTTATTTGCCAGTGTTGGTTTAGTAGGCCTATGTGAGACTGGTGGTGTGTTGCAAGTATTTTCCTTCTCCTCTTGACTGTCAGTTCCAGTCTTGGGTTGAGAGAGCTTTGCCTCCAGTTTGGCTGTATAATTGCATCTATCGCATATATTAGTGTTTGGTGGTAGAAGGAGAGGGTTGTCTGTGTACATGAGGCAGTTGTAACATTGCCTCAAAATGCCCAGATTCACCAGTTGGACTGGAGAGTACACATGAAACTGCCCTTTGAGTATGCCTGAATAGGTAAAGTGAGCTGTTTTACTGATTAGCTGGTAGGGACGAATAGAGAGCCTTGTCCTTCTGGACAGTATAGGGGGTCTAGTGCAAGGGTTAATTAGTGCTTGCTATGAGTTTTGAGCAAGTGCTGGGCTGTGAAATGAATGGTTTGAGTGCTTATGTTGAAAGTTTGTCTAGTTCCAAGGGAAAAATTGAAGAGCAGACGGGAATAGTTTATCCCTAGCTAACCGGCACTGCCCAGCACAAAACTGCGCGAATGCGGTTTTTATAGCAGGGAAATGAAAGACATAGAAATTAGCTCAAAATGGCCAATAAACTATTAACTTCTGGGCTACAGCAAACCACAAATACAAATTTCAGAAAGAAACAGATCAAATAAGCAGGCACAATAAGCCTTTAACCAGACATTCCCAGCTCAGAAGGGCAGAATCTAGCCTCTCCTCTCTTTTATTCAATACTAATGTCATGGGGCAGCTTCACATGGTAGAAGAATTCTCAGTTTTCCTAAATCATTATAAAGATCTTTATTAGGCCTCATTTTTATTTTATTTATTTATTTATTTTTGGAGTTATAGCGTTGTTGCCTCACAGCAAGAGGTTCGATTCTCGGCTGGAGTGCGGGGAGTGCCATCTGTGTGGAGTCTGCATGTCCTCCCCGTGGTTGAGTGGCCTTCTGAAAGACATGGTGAATGGGCATGCCTTCGTTTAAGGTTGGGCATTGAGCTGGCAACTCGGCACCGTAAAAAACTACTGCCAATCATTAGCAGACTGGACTTATTTATTTATTTTTATTTATTTATTTAAATTTGTTGACCGGGAGTGTCAGACTGGACATGGGTCCATTTTCAGCGGAGGCCCGGGGAGAAAAGCTCTACAGTTAAAATAAACAGACAGTAGTTACATTGGATTACATAGCGATTAACAATTTAACATAGAAATTACTTACAACATATTTACAGATGAAGAACATAGTACATCAGTAGGCAACTAGAATCTTTATCTGTGAAGTACATAACAGGCATTAACAAATGTAATAATGAGAAGTTCCTGCTGTATAATAAGTACTAGGCTTATGAGCATCTGAGGTTGCTATCATCAAGGTAGTTAGTGGAGTGGAAAGAAAGGTAGTAGTTGGATGGGGTGGATGATATTAGATTGGGAGTTGCAAGGGCATAGCCAGCATGTTTTTAGGTGCGCTTTTAATAAAGTTTTGAAGTTGGTGCATGATGGTACGGAGGTAATTGTGGGTTGGAGTGAGTTCCATAATTTGGCTATGGCGCAAGAGAATAGTGCTTCACCAGCAGAGTTATTGGCTTTAGTGATCTGCAAGTGATTTTTGTTGCTGAATCTTAGTGGCCTGGTGGTGCGATAGGGTTGGAGTAGATTCTGGAGGGATGGGACATTTAGTGGATGGTTTACTAGTTTGTGGGTGAGTGAGAGTTGATACCACTGAAGGAGGTGAGGGAGTTCCATTGTGGCGACCCCTAACTGGGAAAAAACGAAAGACAAACAACAACAACATTTATTTTTGGAGTTACTGCCTCATCCAAATTAATTTGGCTGTTGTCTGCATTAATATTTGCATTCAGTTTTTGAATTTTAGCTATTTTTTCATGTAAATAGAGGCTATGTAATCATTTGTCTTTATTTTGTGCTTTTTAACAATTATTTGTCTAGAAACTCAGTTTTTATATAGTTAGACGATGTCAGTGTGGTACTTTTAAAGCCTTTCAACCTATTACGTAGCACAGCAAATATAGGATTTGCCAATATCATATGGCATTTTACAAGGCAAAAATTAGTTCCAGAATTGAATGACTTTGTTCTATGGCTTTCTTTATGCAATTTACCACTGAAAGGCATGCTGCATTTAATGTCTTCTCTGGATAGACTGTGTACAGTACTTCTGTGAGGGGAAGTGGAAATGATTGCTCATATCTTCTTTGAGCACAAATAAATTACTGGGTGTCGGGATCTTATTTTATGTATAACTATAACTGGCCACGCTCTTCCCTCTGTAAAATATCAATTCAAAAAACTTAATTCATCTCATCCCAGCTGCTGCTGTTCATAAAACCATCACTTCCAACCCCAAAATCGACCAATGACCTAATACATCCCTGAAAAACGCTGAACCCAAACTCATGTTACTAAATAGTATGTGCTTTAAAATACACGACTTACATGCCTACCTTGCACATACTCTCCTGATGTAGTCATGGCTACTAAAACCTGGTTAAAAAAAGAAAAAAAGGAGAATGAGACCACCCCCCCCCCAATACAATATACTCAGACATAACAGACAAAACAAGCAGGCAAGTAGTGTAACAATCATCCATAAACATTCCCTAACCATCACCTTACTTCCACAGGAAATACCCACATTTAACAATGCTGACCTTTTAATAAAACTCCTAAAAAACAACAATAGGAAACGTATATGTTTAACAGCAATGTATATGCCACCAGGAAATAACACTGACACTACTGAAAGCATCCTGTATTAGATATCACAGCAAATTACCCATGGAACTATAACAGCTGGAGACTTAAATATAGACTGGCAACCCATAAATTCCACTACCCCCATTGAATCCATTAACTTGTTCAGTTTCAGACAATTAATAACTACACCTACTAGAATAAATAAAGCTTCAGAGATCCACTCAACATTAGACTAGATTCTTAAAAACAAACCAGACAAACTGACAAAAGAAGGCTTCCTCTCAGATAGCAAAAGTGACCACACACCAGCATATGCTATTAGAACTCACCATAACTTACATCATATTATCTATAATCAAATAACTGGAATGTACTTAGAAGAATGACACTAGATACTGCTGTAGAACATTTTAATAACATATTCTTACATACCTTAAATAATCTAGCACCAGTACATAATAAAAGGGTAAAGTCCAGCCCTGCACCATGGCTGAAAAAAGAAACAATAAAAAAATCATGACAAAAAGGGATAAAGCCCTAGTATAAAAATAGAACTTCAAATGCATTCCAGCAATTTAGACGTCTTAGAAGCCTTGCAAAACTCCATGTCAAACAGGATAAGCAAACATACTATACCAACCTACAAGACAAACATGAAAACAAACCCAAACACCAACACGACTTGAAGCAGGAACTGTAGATTATGTACAGCAGAACAAAGACCAGGATCCAAACACTGTAAAAAATGTTTATTAAAACCTCTAGTGCCTTGGCAAGAGCCTTCAAAGGAGAATACAAATCAAAGTCCCTTGCTTCGATTTATGTAATAAGAACAATTAAATAATTAATAATGAATTAAATAATTAAATTCAATTAAATTAAAACACACCAATTGCACTCTGCATTAATACCACTAAGTCAGTGTATTATATTTTAATATAAATATTATTTCCTTATACAATATTTTTTTCATTATATCAGAACCACACTTATTGCTAGGAACATGTTCTAAAACTGTACTTAATAGATCTCCTGGGTCTCCATTATGACATTGCTTAAAATGCATAGCAAGAGGGCTTTTTAGCTTGGAATTCCTAATGTCCCTGATGTGCTCCTGGACTCATAGCTTGAAAGCCCTCTTGCTCTCATCAATATAAAACATGCTACAAGGGCATTTAAGTGCATAAATAACTCCTTCAGTATTACAAGAAAATATGGCCTTAGCCTGAAAATGCACTCCATTAATATAATCAAATGTCCTACAAATATATTGACATGTAATACAACTGCCACAAGGGGAAGGTGCTTAATGAGGTAGGGTTACTATTTATACTATAATCAGGCATGGAAAATCCAGTGTGCACTAGTATATCTTTAATACTTCTACCTTTACGATAAGAAAACATAGGACTTTTGCATAATATACCTGCACTTTCTTTAAATTTAAACAAAAACCCCAATAATATTGAATTATTTTCTTCACCTCATCTGATAAATGGTCATAGGTAATCACCACAAATATTTTTCTTGGGTTATTACTTAAATTAATACCAGATCGATTGACCTTCCTATTACCATCTACTACTAGCCATTTATGATTTTTCTTTTTTACTTTGTCCAGTGAAGCATGAACCATTTTTTTTTATCATAACCTCTTCTAATCAATAATTCCACTGTTTTATAAAGTTCATTATTCAACTCACCACTATTATTACAAAGCCGTTTCACTCTAAGTAGTTCTCCATAAGGGAGGGATTTCAAAAGACGGGGGGGGGTGTGGCAACTGCGGGCATCCAAAAAATGGGTCCCATCCTCAAACTTTTGACACATCTTACTAATTATTTTTCCATGTACTCCCCCTTCTAAACAAATATCCAAAAAAGTTACTTTATTACCAATTTGAAAACCATCAAATTGTAACATGAATCTATTATTCTTCAAACTATTTAAGAAGTGTATTGCCTGTGCCTGACTCCCCCTTACAGATAAATATCAGGTCATTGATAAATTTATAATATCCAACCACATCCTTCTTGAAGAAGTCCTTCTGATACAAATAATCCATTTCAAACAGTCCCATCATAATATTTGCATACATCGGGGCAAAAGCGGCCCCCATGTCTGTGCCTCTCAATTGGCCATCAAACTAAAAATAATTATTTTTTAGACAAAATTCAACCAGTTCTACTATGTAATATGTAAGAGGACTGTCACCCAAGGTAGCTCTTAGGGCCTCAAGTCCAAATTGGTGAGCAATACTGGTATATAAATTTTTAACATCGGCAGGGAGCCAGTACATATCCTTTGTCCATTGTACGGAAAGCACTTTTTCCAAAAAGTCTGAACTATTTTTAATAAAAGAAACTTGTTTATTAACAAAGGGCAAAAGAAAATTATGTAAAAAAATACCCATATTTTTAAGAAAATAATTGCATGCTGACACTATTGGCTGTCCAGGATGGATGTGAATATTTTTATGAACCTTTGGCAGACAATAGAACTTAGCTATTTCACACCCTTCAACTCCAAATTTGTTGTTCACATCATCTGTTGTAAAATAACCTAACCTTAATCCTTTACTTAATAAATCTTGAAAATTTCCTTATATTCATTTACATCACTTTTCCTATATGTTGTATTATCATTTAAATGTTCCCAACACATATGGGCATATTGTGTAAAATGCAAAATGATAACTTTGTTCCCCTTGTCCACTGGTTTAATAGCAAGTTCTTTATTCATACTTAGCTTTTGCATTGCTTGCCACTCTAATTTAGTTAAATTGTACTTAATTTATCTTTTATTTTTTATAATGTTGGTCTTACCTATATAAAATCAAAGTAGCTGCCAGAAAACGGTCCAAGCAGTTCTCTTTATAGTTTATCTTCTGTAACCAAGTAAACACTGTTCTGTACTATTTCCACAAGATATGTTTATTCAAAATGTTAAGCAAAACCAACTACAATAGATTTTGGTTAATTAAATATAACAACAAACAGTCAACGCTTTTCGTTTTTAACATTCAAAACTTTTTCAAACGAACTGTTACTCCGCTTCTTCCTTCTCTTTATATCAGTTCTTAACGTCACATGATATTTCCGCAATGTGAAGGATGGCTTATTGACCATTACCTAATAAAATTGTTATATTATTTAAATTATCAGAATATAAATATATAAAAAACATGTAAAACATCCATAAACCAACTAAAACCTCTAAAACCTTGCCGTCGCATAATCCTGTTGTTCATTCTCAGTAACATTCACAGTACAAATAAATAATTCAATATGTGCGCTCATACTGAATTATGTATTTGTACTGTGAATGTTACTGAGTGGTTTTACAGTTTTAACGGGTTTCCTGGTTCGTCTTACCTTTATAAAAACATGTACATGCTTGGCAGCAAGCTAAATAAGCAACATTGGCAGTAGAGCAATAGGCATTGACCCTAAAGTCAAACACCTGATTAGTCTCAGGATGCATGAATGTATTGCTGCTATCTATGCACTGACAAAAATATAGGTATACATAGGTAAGACAAACAGAGTGTTAAAGGATAGAGTTAGAGAACATCTACTAGTCATTAGGAATAAAGACTTAAGGAATGCGCTAGCATGACATGTACAGGAAGAGGGAGATGTACACAAATTTAGGTTTAGAGTGCTTGAGAGCATTGCCCCCAGGCAACGTTTGGGAGACATTAAAAACTTTACAGAACAGTGTGAGACTAAATGGATAATCAGGTTTCAAGTAGATGCACATCCAGGGTTAAATGGCTATGTATGTTTAAAGCCTGTACCCAGGGCTTGTGATTTATTTACATAATTGATCGTGTGATTGAGATTATTTGAATCATTGGGTATTTAAGACAGCTGTTTTTAATCATTTTTGTTGGTCTGAAGAAGTGCTCAGTTGGGCATGAAAGCACTCACCTTTTTATTTTATTTTTAATTAAAGCTGCTTTTTCATTACTTGCTGCTATCATGGTTGGTTCTGTGGATTATATTTTTTGGAATTCTGTTCTTTGTTATCTCACAGACCTCTTCCACAGTAGATTACCTGTTTGCTGTTATAAATGATTAATCTGTGCTTCACTGTGAGTTTTTTCTTACTGAGTTCTTAACCTTAAAATTGAGTCTCAGTACAGGTCTGCAGTATCCAGAGCTTTAGCTGCACGGTTTTAAACCCTTTTTGAGGTGTTCCAGCTATAAGTTATATGTTTTCTCTGAAAAAAAAGTTCTATGCTTATTTTCCACCTTTCCTGTTACTACAGTAGTCCAGATACAGATTTGCTGTATCCTGGACTGTTTCATAAGTTTAAGTTCCTCAGACCCTTCTATGGTAGCGGGAAGCCTTCCAGCTTATCAGTGGGAGTGGTAAGCACTAGGTCGCTTATCTACCACAAGAGGAGTGGTTTCTGGCTCTGAAATTGTAGTTTATTGGCTGCCTGGGCAGTTTTTTCTTCCTTTCAACTTTCTCTTCTCTCTTGCACTTTAATTAGCTTATTCACCACCACTTCATCAGGCTTTTTGTAGCAATTATTGTAGCACACATAAGTGCTATCAGCTCTAGATGTTCTATAAGGAAACAGCTCCAGTACTTAGTAATGATGACCATCCCTCCTGGCATGTCCTAAGTCAGTTTTCTGTGCTTTCTCCTATTAACCTGGTGAACCTGGGCATTCTGAGGCAGTGTAGCAACTGCCTCATGTATACAGAAAACCCTCTCCTCTTACCTTCCAACACTCAGACTTGTAAGAAATGCACCTATATCTCCAAACTGGAAGCCATGCACTCTCCAGCCAAGATCAGAATAGCTGGTCAACAGGAGAAGGTCAACACCTGCACCACACCACATGGAACACATAGCCATCAAGAACACCCATCATCACAGCCCTCACATAAAAACACAAACCACACACCCACCTTCACGGAGGATCTCAAAAGAAATCTCCCAAAATGACAGAGACCTCCAAGGCAGAAATGCACTCAACCACCACAGCACAGCACAAACCACAAGACACATAGCTCACCTATACAGTGTGCCCCTCAACCTAAGTCCCTAAGGCAAAACAGCTTGCCCAATACAATAATCATAGTTGACTCAATAGTGAGGCACACTGATGCCCCACTCACTAGGTTGAATAAGGAGAAGGTAACATTCAGCTGTCTATCAGGTGCCAGAATCCAACACATAACATACGCAAGCCAAGAAAACTAAACACAGAATGAGCAAAACGACAAATACGTTCCCAGGCTGAAGGATTACATTCTTAACATTTGGAATACTAATAACTAGAACGCTTGTCTACAGTAATTGTTTTTAGAGGTGTTTGTCTTTCTATGGTCAGTTTGATTACTAACCATGGTATAACAGTACAGTGTACAGCTTTCTCTGGGAGACAGTGATTGAGTGGACCATTGGCAACTAGGTATGGACTATAACAGTGGCCCCCGGTCTCGTATTTCCAGGGTTGGGTTACTTTTTAGTTAATGACAGAAGGAATATTTATAACAGTTGAGGGAAGGAGACACCGTTTAATGTTACCCTCATAGTATGGTAATTGTCATGAAATCAAACTTTATTTCATTTATTTCAGAGTTGTGAAAATATAAAATTCATGTGTATGGTTCTTTACAACTTGGAGATATATTTTGCTAGTATATTTGTGGCAAAGAAAAAGCCGCAACTGGCACTTTTTTCCAATGAGATGTATTTTCAAAGAGAGCTATTTCATCATGTTATGGTACAAACAGTTAGGTGATAAATTTATTAATTAATCAATTAGAGGGGTTTATATTTGTATGATTGGGGAGGGGTACTGTTTGTTCAACCTGTTTTCTGAAGAATTTGGAGAAGGCTCTGATGAAAAGCGTTTGTAAACCGCTTAAAATAAAGACTCTTTTTTTATTGTGAAGCGTTCTAGTTATTAGTATTCCAAATATTAAGAGTGTAATCCTTCGGCTTGGGAACACATAACATACGCAGTCAGATCACTCCACAACAAGTACAAGTATGACTCTGTCATTGTCCATGTGGGTGTGAATGACCTGAGATGCACCTTCCTGGACTACATGAAAGGAGACATGGTGGAGATCTTGGATTATGTGGCCCAGGCAGGTATAACCCTAGCCCTGAGCAGCATCCTACCATCACCCAGAATGATGCCACAGTACAAACAGAAAATGATTGACTTCAACAATTGGCTCAGTTTCTGATGTCATTCTAAGGGGATTGTTAGAAAAATATGTATTAACATATGTGTGTAATGCTTATTTTAAATAAGGGAAGATTAACACATTTTTATTCTATATGCAGTATTAGTTCTATTTGAAACTGAAAACATGCTTTTCTGAAATTGTGCTTTCTGACACTGCAAGATGCACTCTGACCTAGTTTGCTAGCACAGCAAAATACATCTTTATGCCTTGGAAATGTATTGGAAAGCAGGTGATTTTCTGCTAGGTCAGGAAATTAAATGGAGAATAATAATAATTTCTGTAGATCCATTCATTATGGACAATAAGCTCTGTTCATGCTAATGAAAAAGTGCACAAGCTGCAAGAAAGTTAGATACTATAAACAATGAACTGCTTCAGAAATCTGTACTTGCATTGTGCTTGAATTAGCCATAGTACCTAGACTTGTAACATCACATAGCAAGAAAGTTATAATTGACTGGTGGTCGTCAAGGCCATTCTGTTTACTGAAAATCTTTTTTAAACTTTGAAGAGTCAGCTAGAAATGTGAGAAACATCTGTAAAGTAACAGAATTGTGAACTGGTGATCTGCTACATCAGTCATAGTGGGCAATGTCTTGAAAGAAAGGTATAATAATTGTGACACTTCCTGATTTAGTCAGACAAACTCTGTAACTGCATTTTTTGTCTCCTTGCGCAAGAATAAAGATACCTGAACTGAACCTTATGCTTTTGGTCTTTTGAAGTATTTTTTTCTGACATTTTTTGGTCCTTCGAGCTGCATACCCTCATTTAGCCTGGGATCAGATGGGCCAGGTGGCATGAAACTGCGCAGGGAAGATACCACATCGGATCTTCTTCATTGAAAGACCTCCGACTGAATTGTCGTGAAAAAGAGGCCAGCCACTTTTCTGATCTACGACTGAAGGAGGGTTCTGTTTGAACAGTGAGTGACCAATCACTGAGACTCAGGTAAGGTGAATCTACTTTTTTCTGTTTTAGATCAGGGACTTGATTGTATTTGTTCTGTGAGAATTTTTAAAATTCAGGGACAGAAATATTGCTATCCTGTTATAGATCAGGGAAACAGAATAAGTAGGCAGGTAGTCTGAAGAGACTGTAAACACTTGGTGGTACCACATTAAAAATAAAAGGGTTACATAATGTTTAAAAGGTTAGAACAAAATGGGTAATACGTGCGCAAAAATGAAAAGACCCCAAAGCCCACCGTTAACTGAAGACGCAAAATATATGCAATCACAGCGCGCCGACAACGTTAGATATTATACTAAATGGGTTAATAAATATGAATTTGATGGGAAACTAGAAAGATCCTCGCTTATCAAACTTATTATACAGTTAAAAAATGATTCTAAAGGTCGGGTTAAAAAACAGCGTAAATTAGGAGTTCTTCAGGCACACAGGTGGATTGAGGAAGCAAACCAAAGAGAACAAAAGAATAAAAATTCAAAAGCAATGTTTCTAGACAAAGAGGATAATAACTTGGTTATAGCATCGGCCCCACCGCCATCTCCAGTTCCAGTTCCCTTACCAGCTCCCTTACCAGAATATGAAGCAAAAGAACAAACTGACCCACCTCCACGATATCCAGTTGTTCCTATAAAACCACTACCATTCATTAGAGATCCTATCGAGACTAGGTCTCGAACATGTAATTTAAAAGGGGATATTGAATTATATCAACTGAATGGAAATTCATGGGCTATGAGTGAAGAAGAGATATGCCCACTCATAGAAGTACCAAATCCTCAGGCAGGACAAGAAGGGCAGGACCCAACTCTCTTAGTATACAGACCGTGGACACCGGAAGACATCCAAAAAGCCACAGGGAGAATTCCCCATCCAAAAGTTAATTTTAGAAAGTTCTTAAAAGACTTACAGGGCATGAGATTAAGTTATCACTTAAACGGAGAGAAAGTAGAAAAAGTAGTCAGACAAATAGTAGGTCCAGATTGGCACATGATCAGTGACAACTGGAATCCCCGTGACGCTGCACTTAGGCCCCTCCCACATAGCAGCGCAGAACTAGATAACAGAGTGAAAGGTCTGACAGACCGAATTTCTGAGAAATGGAAGCCTAGGGCAGACTGGACTTGCCTTAATCAATGCATCCAACAAGAAAGTGAAACTGTTTGAATATTTTTCCAGATTATTGGAATGTTTTAACAATCACTGTGGAATACAGGTGCCTGAAGATCAGACACAAGATTCCCCATATGAGCAGCAGTTAAAGAATGCATTTTTGAAAGGCAGTATTGCACCCATAAGTAGTTTCATTGCTAAACATATGGTAGACCATCGTACAAGCAGATTACAATCACTGCTTGAATATGCTAGACATGCTGAGAGGCATTTTAATAACAAAAAGAAAAAGAAAGCCCAAGTATTTGCTGTGGAAGATGGAGAAGTTTATTTAGTATAGTCCGGACAAAAGGGCAAAAAGAATGCCCAGGGAAACAAACAATCTGATCAGTGATCAGAGGACTTTGAAGGGAGAAAGAAAAGAGGTGAGTGCTTCAAATGCAGGAAAAAGGGACACTTGGCAAGGGATTGCAGGAAAAATAAAAAGGTAGCAGTGGAAGACAAAAACGATGAGGGTGAGGACTGACTATATAAAAGTCAAGAATCACTAGATAGGAATAATAGAGAAAGGACAAATGAGAATGTGATAGAAAAAACAGAGAATGTGATAACAGAGGAAGTGCAAAAAACTACCGATAGTAAAGAAAACTAAATTTTAGACCTAGCCTTACTGAGCTTAGAGCTCTATATAGCTGACACAAAACCAGAAGTGACACTCCTGGTAGAAGGGAGGGAAGTCAAATTTTTGTGCGATTCAGAGGCATCACAAACCCTGGTACACCCCTCCAAACTACCAGAAAATTCAGAATCACATGACTTTATACAAGTAAAAGTAGCTAATGGACAGCTGTATCAGGAGCCTCTCTCCCATAACATTACAATACAGATCCTGTTTCAGGATTAACCCAGAAAAGCAAAATTGTTGTTTCTGCAAAATGCCCAGTGAACCTTTTGGGCAGAGATCTTATGCAACTATTAGGCATAGCAGTAGTTCCAACCATGCAGGGTATGGAAGCACAGCGACAAACTAATACTTTTGCAGTGCAAACGGAAGGTGAGACATTTTACTGGTACAGCCAGGACTTAGTTATGACTGGCCCTGGAGCAGTAACTGAAGAGTTAATGAATGTAGCTATCAGTAAGTTCCCCTCCCTTTGTATTGACATACAACACCTGTTGCACTGTACTCTGTATTATTGTAATACACCAGGACCTGACAAAGAATATGAACAAAAATTGTTTAAAAATCATGCAAACAGATTAGTACTGTGTAATTTGTACTGGGACATGAAAGGAAACAGTGTAGTTAGCTGTTCATTACCCCAGGAGTTCTTTTCACTTTACAAATTGAATCTAATACTGCATGTTAGTTTAACTAAAGAGGAAGATTTAAAATGGATAAACCTAGGAGAAAAAGTTACAAAATGGAAAAAACAGACAGAATCAGAACTGTCAGAACAGGGAATACAAAAACAGAAACTGAACTGGATAACACAAACACATCCAGCTGTACACTTGCAGTCCAGCAAAGACAGCTGAGAAGCCCTCTTATTAGAAGAGGAAAAAAAAGCTTTGTTAGACATACCAGAAACTATCTGGTCAACAGGAAAATCAGACGTAGGACTTATTCGCACAGCAGAACCAGTTACTATCATGCCAAAGTCAGCATTTAGACCACAAAAGAGACAGTACCCCTTGAGAAAAGATGCAGAGGCAGGTATTAAACCTATCATAGCAGCTTTGCTTAAGAAGGGAATACTGGTAGAATCTCCCAATTTGCCATGTAATACACCCTTATTCCCAGTTAAAAAAGCAAATGGAAAATGGCGTATGGTCCAAGATTTACAAGCTGTAAATGATGCAGTAATACCAAGAGCACCTATGGTGCCAGATCCACATACCTTGTTGAATGATTTAAAACCTCAACAGAAGTATTTTTCTGTGGTAGATATCAGCAATGCATTCTTTTCGATACCGATACACCCTGACAGCCAGTATTGGTTTGCATTTACATTCCAGGGGAAGCGGTACACATATACGCGACTACCACAGGGCTATAGTAAAAGCCCAACAATATTCTCACAAGAGATGGCAAGTAATTTAGCAGGATTTATCCCACCGAGAGGTAGTCAAATTTTACTTTATGTTGATGACATCCTGCTGGCCGCCCCTACCCAGCAAGATTGTAAGGAAGATACTATAGCATTATTAAAATTCCTAGCAGTTGAAGGACACAAAGTAAGCAAAAATAAATTGCAGCTTTGGAAAAAATAAGTGAAATACCTTGGATATGTTATATCCAAACATGGCAGAACATTAGATGAGGACAGAAAAGTAGCGATCTTACAAGCCCCAAAACCCACAACCAAGAAGGAAATGATGTCCTTCCTGGGTATGACTAATTTTTGTCGGAGCTGGATCCCAAACTATGCTTTGGAATCTGCACCTTTTACCGACCTGATTTTTAAGAAGCCTATGACAGCACAAGATTTAATACAGTGGACACCAAAAACAGAATTAACCTTCTGCAAACTGAAACAATTGATAGCATCATCATTAGTTTTAGGATTACCAAATTATCACAAAGTTTTTTCCAAACTGTAGATTGTAAGCAAGGTTATATGACATCAGTATTGACTCAACAGCATGGGGACAAACAATGTCCCATTGCTTATTATTCATCACAACTGGACCCAGTGGCACGGTCTCTACCCCATTGTGTACAAGCAGTAGTTGCAGCTGCAATGGCAGTGCAGGCTTCAGCCTCAGTAGTGTTATTCCACCCTCTCACATTGAGAGTGCCTCATGCAATCACAATCATTTTACTGCAAGAAAAAGTACCATATCTTTCCCCTGCTAGGCTTCTTTCCTGTATGACTATATTGCTGAGCCAACCTCACATGACAATTGAATGATGTACTACTTTGAATCCGTCTACCTTGCTCCCAACTCCTTTGGATGGCACACCCCATAACTGCCTGCAGGTAACTGAGCAAAAGACACTGCCTAAAAAAGACCTCACGGATGTTCCCTTGGATGATGCCGAGGTGACATATTACGTGGATGGCTCATGTAAAAGGCCTACAGGACAAAACCTAACAGGTTATGCAGTAGTTTCTGATACTGAGATTGTAGAAGCGAAACCTTTACCACATAACTTATCTGCACAAGCAGCAGAGTTGATTGCCTTGACATGAGCATGTACCTTAGCAAAGGGTAAAAGCATAAACATTTTTACAGACAGCCAGTATGCTTTTTCTACTGTGATGTTTTTGCACAACAGTGAAAGAATCGAGGAATGGTGACATCTACTGGCAAACAGATTAACCATGCACAGTTTATTTTAAATTTGTTAGATTCTATTCAGTTGCCTCAGAAAGTAGCTATTTGTAAATGCATAGCTCATACAAAACAGCAAGATAGGATTTCAAAAGGCAATGTGAGAGCTGACACAGCTGCAAAGCAAGCAGCCTCAGAAGCATTTCTTTTAAATGAGAAATTACAGCCTTCTGAGATTTTAGACTTAGAAATGTTAAAAACAATGCAGACACTTACTACACAGGCTGAAAAGCAAAAATGGAAAAGACGAGGAGCAATTCTCAAGGAAGGGCTGTACATCTCCAAAGAGGGAAAACCGATATTACCGTCTAATTTATTGAGATATGCAGCAACAGGGAGGATGGTACAGTTAGTGAATCGGGTATTCGCTATGTACGGGTTTACAAACTACACTAAAAAATTTTGCCTGTCATGTCACACTTGTAATAAACATCATGCACAAGGGGCATTAAAGCCCAAGCAAGGGAGTTTCCCTACACCACCATATCCGTTTCATACTATCTGTATGGATTTCATAGAATTGAGCAAATGTAAAAACAAAAAGTACTGCCTTGTCATTGTGGATATGTTCTCCAAATGGGTGGAGGCCTTTCCGACTAGTAAACCAGATGCAGCCACTGTTGCAAAGACCCTAGTTAAAGAAATCATTCCTAGATTTGGCATACCGGAAAGGATCTACAGTGACAATGGTACACATTTCGTTAACCAAACTATACAACAGTTAAGCCAGTATTTTGAGATTTCTTTAAAACATCACTGTGCATATCACCCTCAATCTGCAGGGTTAGCAGAGAGGCACAATGGAGTTTTAAAGAATAAGCTTAAAAAACTTATGGTAGATACACAGAAAAACTGGGTGTACTGTTTGCCCCTGGCACTGTTGAGCATGAGAACTGTTCCGAATGCAAAAGGATTGACACCTTTCATAAAGACTTTCAGAAGAGCTTATTATATACCTCAGTGGAAACCTCTCATGCCTGCAGACCAGAAAGCAGATTGGACACTTGCAGAGTACATGAGGAGTATGCTGAATAACAAACATCTTTTACAATTTAATTCTGTTTCAGATAAAGACCAAACTAAACCATTTGAAGTAGCAGTAGCCCCAGGCACTTGGGTCTGGGTGAAGACAATCAAAAAGAAGAATTGGACGACACCAAAGTGGGAAGGTCTGTATCAAGTACTGCTGAGCACACCCACAGCAGTCAAGATTGCAGAACGTTCATCTTGGATTCATTTGACACACTGTAAACTAGTCAAAAACTTTGAACTTGATAAAACTCTTGCTAACACACAGCAGCAGTAAAATGACAAGACACAGAGACAATAAAAATGCTGAACGACTTCAGCAGTGTTGCATAATCATCTTAATAACTGCATTAGTGACAATGTTCTTTTTGCTGTGGCTTTTGCTGTGGCCTTTCTTTTCTTCAGCCACACCAGCTAGACTGAACAAGTGTGATTCAACACTCATAGACTGCCATCTGAACTTTAACACTTACCAAGCAATCGAATATGTGTATGCTGAGACTTTTAATATTTCAAAATGTTGGATTTGCACAGCTATACCAACAGCATACGGGGGATTATTGATGGCTGCTGTCCTCTTAGGGATCAATGAGACCTGGGAAAACTTGATTTTTGAGATGACACCTGTAAAATCTAGAGGCAAAATTGCATTATTTCTACCTGCTACACAAACAGGAATTGTATGCTTTTTTAAGAATGACACGATTCAAGTAGGTTGGAGTAAATGTAATGTGACTGTTTCTTATAAATGTTATATTAAACCTAAAAATGCTAAAAATACAGAAACAATTTGTGATGCAGATTATGACTCATACTTTGAGTCCTTGCATAAAACTGTCAGTGATATACAACATAATCCTGTTCTTTTAAAGCAACTGTCTATTATAAATAAGAAAATGTTTCATGCAGGGAAGGTGTATATCAATACTAAAGTAAAAAACTGTTATTTCATATGTGGGAAAAAGGCATGCAAATGGTTGCCTGAGAATTGGTTCTTTGGTTTTTTGGGTTACCTGGTCCCGGCCATATGACACTCTACAGCTTTGCCTCATGGGAGAATTTGAAACGTCAGAGACGTCGCAAAGAAACCTGAAAATCCAATCAAGAAACCTGAAAATCCAGTGGGACAGATCGTAGCAGGCTGGAAAAACCATAACTCTGTGAAAGACAAAAGTAAACTAGCACACATGGACTTGAGTGACACTATTATATCCTGGGTTGGCATAGCCCTGCATATGGCGCAGTTAAATCAGTTTGAGAACTGAGAAAGCTATCCAAACTTCTCGAGGTCATGAGCAATGCAACATTTTCTGCTCTTGAATTAATGACTGATGAACTGAATGCAATGAGAACTGTGGTGCTTCAAAACCGCATGGCTCTTGATTTCACCCTAGTGGCGAGAGGTGGTACATACGCTTTAATCAAAGACGAGTGTTGTTCGTTTATTCCCAACAATAAACACGAGATCAACGATCATTTGCAAGTGATTCAGCAAGTGTCAGACATGACCAGGCCAGGCCCGAACCCACTGATGGACTTTTTCCAGAATTTGTTTGGGGGGTGGGGTTCCATCCTAATGAACATCCTGATTGCCATTTGTGTGGGATTACTTTTGTTAGGAGCATGTATTTGCTGTGAAATTCCCTGCATGAAAAAATTAATCAAAGGTTTTATAGATATGTCAGTTTCTGAGACTTTGTATCAAAGTACTGAAATTGAAGAACTGGTGAAAAAAAAAACACTTTCATAAGTTTAAACTGAATGACTCTCTTAGCTACAAATCCTCAAAGGAAGATGTTAGGAGAAGAAACACACTGTTTATGCTTTTGAAATAGAATAAAAAGTATTAACAGGGGGGAAATGTTAGAAAAATATGTATTAACATATGTGTGCAATGCTTATTTTAAATAAGGGAAGATTAACATGTTTTTATTCTATATGCAGTATTAGTTCTATTTGAAACTGAAAACATGCTTTTCTGAAATTGTGCTTTCTGACACTGCAAGATGCACTCTGACCTAGTTTGCTAGCACAGCAAAATACATGTTTATGCCTTGGAAATGTACTGGAAAGCAGGTGATTTTCTGCTAGGTCAGGAAATTAAATGGAGAATAATAATTTCTGTAGATCCATTCATTATAGACAATAAGCTCTGTTCGTGCTAATGAAAAAGTGCACAAGCTGCAAGATAGTTAGATACTATAAACAATGAACTGCTTCAGAAATCTGTACTTGCATTGTGGTTGAATTAACCATAGTACCTAGACGTGTAACATCAACTAGCAAAAAAGTTATAATTGACCGGTGGTCGTCAAGGCCATCCTGTTTACTAAAAAATCGTTTTTTAATCTTTGAAGAGTCAGCTGGAAATGTGAGAAACATCTGTGAAGTAACAGAATTGTGAACTGGCGATCTACTACGTCAGTTGTAGTGGGCAATGTCTTGAAAAAAAGGTATAATAACTGTGACACTTCCTGATTTAGTCAGACAAACTCTGTAACTGCATGTTTTGTCTCCTTGCGCAAAAATAAAGATACTTGAACTGAACCTTATGCTTTTGGTCTTTTGAAGTATTTTTCTCTAACAGGATCCAGTATCTGTCTGCTTGGGATGACATGACTGAAAGACCTCAATGCTTTGCCAGAGATGGCCTGCATCTGTCACCTCTGGGTTTCCGGGTACTGGCTAAAGCTCTTGCCACCCCTATAGTGCCTTTTTAGGTGGTGTTCCACAGACCAAATTACCACTATAACAGTTATAAATAAATGCAATCTGAGGGTCATGCTGCTCAATGCTAGAAGTCTAAATCTCAAGATGCACTCATTCAAAACACTCCACAAAATAGAGAACATTGACATTTGTGCTATAATAGAGACCTGGTTTAAAGCAGCAGAAAGCACCCCTGCTCTACCAGGCTATAACTCATTCCAAACCTTTCAGCCCCAGAACAATGACGGAAGATCCAAAGGTGGTGGTGTCTACATATTCGTAAATGGCATACACTCCTCCAGACTAGTAGCCCAGCATAATGCATCTTTGATACTCCAGGTACAACTAACATTGGATAAGATGGCAATTCAGGTCGTAGCCTGCTATAGGTCTCCAACCATGTCCCAAGACTCTCACTCCACATTCCTAAGCACCCTGGAAACTATTAAGATCCAACCCAATACTCTCATACTAGGTGACTTCAACTACCTCTCCATCAGCTGGGGAAAACTACTCATCCACCAGTGCACTGGCCCAATGCTTCCTGGAATTTATCAGTTCCAATGCCCTGGACCAGTTCATTCTTACCCCCACTAATGGAAGCAATATCCTTGACCTGGTTATTACTAACAAGGGCAACCGTTGCTCTACACCACTAGTCAATTCTTCCCTGGTTAGATCTGACCACAAACTAATCACCATGGAAATCAACATCTCACCCACACACCCCCGCAAAGGTATCCACCATGAAAAACTTCTTGAAAGCTGACTTTTGACTCCTAAAAGCAGATGTGGCTAACTTCACGGCACCCATGCCAATGGAAAATAGATGCATGACTGCCGAATCATACACCAATGCACTGTACGAACACGTACATAAATGCATGGAACTAGCCATGTCCAATAGAACCAAGATGCTCTCCTCCAAAAAAGGAAGCCAGTCTGGTGAGTCCCCTGCCATTAATAAGCTCTACAACAGAAGGAAGAAACTGCTTCAGAAAAAGGTGAAGTCCCAAGACTGGAAAAATTCCCTTAATAGCCTCAACAAAAAGTTGAGATCCCTCATCAAAACCTCCAAAGCCAGCTATAAGGGCAGAATTGCATCACACACTAAAAACAACCACAAAGCCTTCTATAGTTATATCACGAATCTCCATGGCAATACCCAGATTTTCTCTGAGTTACTGCACAATGGTGTGAAGATAGATGAAGGCTGCCAGCCTAGCCAGATAGAATTTTGCAGATAATTCTGTCATTTGTAAATATTAATGTAAGCCACAGGCTTGTCCTCTTAAATGTGAAAAGACTGCATTGGATATTGAACTGCAAAAATGTAACAACAGTGCCCTCTGCTGTAAGAAAGCTAAGTCAAGCATTTTATGACTGTCTTTGATGTAAAAATTTGGAGCCGATATGTCTAGAGGGAGGCATCCTGCCTATTGTTTTAAGACCAGAGTTAATGGCCAGAATTTGCATGTATAAATGACCATTATTGCTCTGGTTTCTGACCAGGTGTAAAGAATGTAAATGTAGTTTCTGTTAGCCTGGGAACACCAGAGAAGTGTGAAGAATGATGTAATGTGAAGCAGCTCTGTGTTATTAATTTAAAGAGAGAATCAGAGAGCTCTGAGCATTTTGTCTTGAGAACATCCAACTCAGCACTGCCTGTTTCTATATGTAAGTTTATTTTACAACTGTGTTTTCTCTTAGATATAGCTAGGAAATAGTAAGATTAGACTAGTTTGTTTTTCTGTGATGTCAGAACTTTTCTACGGTATTATTTTAAACCTTTATCTGTGATCTCCGAACTCTTGACTAGCACTGTGTAGTAAGAAGTATTATCTTGTGTTTTTATCATTTATAATTACATATTTTTGAACCTTTCAACTGTGGCTGTTTTAATAGAGTTAATTTAAGCTCTAGAGTGCATTGCATATATATAGTGATACTGTACCAAGTCACTCTAACATGCCTTGACTGTTCAGTCACACTTACATTTGGATAATAATATTGTACAGTAATAACTGGACACCTTTTCAGAAGGGCCTTTGAGAAGCTGATATTAGTGGGTGGTGGCAGCTGGTACTACCTTTTAGACAGGGCAGAAAAGGGGCACAGCTGGAAAACCTGTGCCAGTCTTCCCCAGCAGTGTCTGTGTGGTTGTATATAACTCTTATCTCAAAGAGTGTGTGTCAGCTACTTGGGCAGGGACATGAAGCACAGGTTGGACAGAGAGGGTGCTGGAGGTTTTAGCTTGCCCAGTAGGCTGAGATCTGGACCCTATAGCTGTGCCAGTGGAGAGTCTTACTGGAGACTTGGAGAGAAAGGGAGAAACCAGCCCCAGACTGACTGTGATCTCTGTGCTCTCTTAAGGGAAATTGCACTTTACTGTGTGTATTTATTATCCTTTCCCCTATATGGATACCCCTCACTGGTGTTAGTGGTGAGGATTGAGGCTCCTTGATTCCTGGGCCAGTGCACAGGCGTCACCTCCTATACTGAGCCAACAGATATTGGCAACATTCTGGCCGACAGATTCAGTGCCAACTTTACCCCTCTCGCCCCCCCTAATTGACTAATCTCAATACCGGAAGAATGCCAGGCATGCAACATTACTGCAACACAGATTAAAGTTACTTTGTCTAAGGCCAGGAATACAGCTTCCATGGGACCTGACATTATCCCTAGCTGTATTCCACATGAATTACAAAGTGAGCTGGCACCAAATCTGTGTGCTCTGTTCACTCACAGCCTCACCTCAGGCTTTGTCCCTACCAAATGGTGCACTGCTATAGTCATCCCTCTCCATAATGGAGCGAATACAGACCATGGAAATTATTGCCCCATTAGCCTAATGAGTCTGATATGTATGGCTATGGGCCATGAACCTAATTAATAAGGATATAGGGAATTTCCAAACTCTAGATCACATGCAATTTGGTTTTGTAAAAGGTAAATCATGACTTCTCAACCTGGTTGACTTCTTTGAGTCAGTTACCAGAGCAGTGGATAAAGGTAAGGTAGTTTATACAGCCTACCTTGATCTGGCCAATGCCTTTGATGTCATTCCTCACTCAGGAATTATTGATGAACTCAGCAAACTAGGTATCAACCCCTATATCATTAGATGGGTTGAAAAGTGGCTCACAGATAGAACCCACAGTGTGAAGGCAGCAGACTCCAAGTCAGACTGCTAACCAGTCACGAGTGGAGTCCCACAGGGATCAGTCCTGGGTCCTCTTCTGTTTGGCATCTACTTCTCAGAAGTCCAGGCCAACAAGGGAGGGACGCTGGCTGGACCAAATTTGCAGACGACTGCAAGCTGGAAGCCATTGTTAACTTCCCAAGTGATGCAGACATCATACAGGCCTCACTGAGACCAATGACCGGTGCCAAAACCATGGCCTTAAGCTTAATGCCAATAAATGCATTCTCATCCCCTTTGGGAAAAACTCAGTTTCCACTAATTACCACATCGATGGGAGACCACTGAACACTGAAGACATTATAAGAGATCTGGGGACACAGGTTGGCAACAACCTCTCCTTCAACCACCACATGGCCATTGTGGTCAGAAAGTCCTTCTCTGTGGCACATCTCATTACCAAGGTTTTGCATCCAGGAAGAAAGAGGTCATCACTTCTCTCTACTCTTCCCTCATCAGACCAATCATAGAGTATAATGCCCCATTTGGCATGTACCTCACTAGACACCTGCAACAATTGGAGAGGCCACAAAAGTACCTTACAAAAAGGATCCTAGGCCTTAAACACATGTCCTATATGGACAGACTCGAAAAACTCCATCTATTCTCTATCTCATATTGTCTACTAAGAGACGATCTCTGCTTAACTGACAAAGCCATGTCTGACCCAGCTCTGTCAGAAATGTTACATCTAAATAAATCCCATTCCTTCCTCACCACACGCTCCTGAGATCTCAACATAATTACCACACTCAACAGAACATGCTGGAGGGACAGGTTTATAACCCAGAGACTACCCATGCTCTGGAATAGACTTCCCATACATGTCAAGCAGAGTACCTCACTAGCCCTCTTCAAGCTTAATCTTGATGGGTGGATGGGAAATAGAAAGTTCACCCCAGGAATCACACCAGTGGCTCTACTTGACAGAGTCACTGGGAACTAATGATGTGCGGCACAATGCCAGGGCACTTCTATGGGTTAGGCTTGTAAAGGAACATCAATATGTGCAGCCTGAAAAATAAATAAGCTCCAAGACATTACCTAAAAATATTTCTCCTCTGTAGAAGCCCTGTTCAAGAATCAAGCGTCCTACTCAACCCCAAGAAAACTAAGTTAATGCTTTTTACCTCAGAAAGTTGCCAAAAGCAATTATTTACCATAAAGTCAACAAATAAAACTGTCATTGAAACTGTAACTCACACTAAACATCTAGGCATTATAATAGATAATCTCAGTTATGACCAGCATATACTGTATACCATTAAATCTACTCATCAGAAACTAGGGTCTTTTTATAGGATCAATGGATCCCTTACATATACTGAATGAAAACTCTAGCCACCACATTCTTATTGCCAACTCTTATATGCCGCTCTTATCCTAACAAACTTGCCTCCTGCTACAAAAAATAGCTAAATTAACCACTAATCTCCCTCATAGGACCATTACTGTCATAGCTTAAAGCAATGAAACTGGCTTGAACAACACAACTACCTAACATATTGACAGCTAACTACAGCACATAAGCTTATTCATCATCCAGAAAAATGTCCTACAATGCATAACGTATTATTGACATACTAGCCAGTAAGAGACCTCCATTCTAGTAACAAATTCTTATTACTTGCAAATAAGTCAAATAATTTTGCCTGAGACTCGCTCTAGTCCCAATACATTGTTAAACTTAGGAATAATATCACCACACAAGTAAAACTCTCCGACAAACTCAATAGTTTTAAAACCACTGCTTAAACATCTTAACCAATCTTGGTCCTGCACATGCTCATCTCAAGGTTGAGACTTTGTGTTCACTGTACAAAACTGTCCAAATACTCTCCTTAAACATAGTACAGAAAACCTCTCACTGAAATGACAAAACAATTTTTATACATAACTACTGCCTGTACAATCCACTAAGTTGCATGTGGGCTTTCTCTTTAGAAATATTCATGTCTGTAAAATCTTAGAATGTATAAATGTAACTACTATTTCTGTATAAATGCAAAAAGAAATGTAACTACTCTATGTTTAACTGGAACCTAGTATAATGCAATGTAAGCAAATGGAGCTTTTCTCCCCAGGCCTCTGCTGGAAATGGATATTACCCAGTTGGACTTTCCCAGTAATCAAAGACAAATAACTGAATACATTTAATATGTTACATAATGCTTTATCAAATGTAAATATGGTTTTGCTTCTATATAACAGTTATGGAGTATCACATATTTAATATGAGGTTATTTAAGCAAGCATGTATTATGGGTAGCCTGGTTCATACGGTTGGAGAGGGCTATTCCATGTCTCCTCAGTTTGCAGTGCCTCAGAAATCACTTACTCACTCTTATTAGAGAAAAAAAAACAAGGATTGTTCAAAACCATGGTGCACTGTTTTGGGAAGCTGTTTCTTTTCCTGTTCCTGTTGTGTAACCGTGTGTGTGTGTGTGTGTGTGTGTGTGTGTGTGTGTGTGTGTGTGTGTGTGTATGGACTTGAATTTTTTTCACTTAGTTAGCACTTCTTATTTAAGCTTCCCTTCTGTTTACCATCCATCTCTTCCTCCTTTAGTTTTATTCCTTTATATTCAAGCTTTCCTCCCATTAATTCTCTCTTCTCGTGTTTCTCCCGTCCTCTCCACTCACTTCCCCTTCTCTCTCCTTTATGTCTTATTTTTTCCACCTTCATTTTTTCTCAAATAATGCTTTTGATCTATGTATAAACCAAAATATTATTTATCCCCCAGTCTAATCTTCCTTTTTTTTTTTTACAGTAGTCAACAAAACTACTTTTCAATTGAAACTCGTTAAATAGATATACAACTGCAAAAAGAGCTATTGCTCATGAGAATTTTAGAAATGTTTTATTTTGAAACATTTATTTGTATTGCTTAATTTGATTTCCGCAGTGGTGCAGCAGTAACATTGTTGACTCACAGCAAGAGGTTCTCCCATTCGATTCTCAGCTGGAGTGCGGGGAGTGTCTTCTGTGTGGAGTCTGCATGTCCTCCCCGCAGTTGGGTGGGTGTTCGAAAGACATGCGTAAATGGGTGTGCCTTCATTGAAGGTTGAACATCGAGCTGGCACCTTGGCGTTTGTGAAAATCTACTGCCAATCATTAGTGGGACCAGAGTTCTGCTGTGGCGACCCCTAACCGGAAAAAGCCGAAAGACAACAACATTTGTATTGCTTAATTATTTTCCTTAATAACCATTTGAAAAACTACTGTGCATTTATTGTTTATGTTTCTATATATTGTATTTTTCTGGAACTTTTCTCCCTGGGCTTCAGCTAAACAAAGCATCTGACCAGTATGAGTTACCTGGTAAACAGAAGCAAATGGTGTATTGTGAGTGATACTGACTTCTGTTGCAGCTCAAAAAATGGTATTTACAGTACTTTTGTTAGTAGCATTATCATTAGCTGTTTGAGATTTTGCCTTGAGTTTCAATATTTTCATCTCTATAGGAAAATAAGATCAGGTTGTGGGATGGCTAGTTGTCCATTGTTTGTTGTTCACACTGCTGTCATGATATTTGCTGTACTTATAGCTTAGAACTTCAACATGGTATTCCTTCGGTGATTTCACTATCAGTAGACCACATTAGTGTACTTGGCCAGTATACCACACTAGTGTTCTCTGTCAGTACACCACACTAGTGTTCTTTGTCAGTACACCACATTAGTGTTCTCTGTCAGTACACCACACTAGTGTTCTCTGTCAGTACACCATGCTTGTGTTCTCTGTGTGTATACCACACTAATGTTCTCTGTCAGTATACCACACTAATGTTTCCTGTCAGTACACCACACTAGTGTTCTCTGTCAGTACACCGCACTAGTGTTCTTTGTCAGTACACCACATTAGTGTTCTCTGTCAGTACACCACACTAGTGTTCTCTGTCAGTACACCATGCTTGTGCTCTCTGTCAGTACACCACACTAGTGTTCTCTGTCAGTACACCACATTAGTGTTCTCTGTCAGTACACCACACTAGTGTTCTTTGTCAGTACACCACATTAGTGTTCTCTGTCAGTACACCACACTAGTGTTGTCTGTCAGTACACCATGCTTGTGCTCTCTGTCAGTACGACACGCTAGTGTTCTCTGTCAGTACACCATGCTAGTGTTCTCTGTGTGTATACCACACTAATGTTCTCTGTCAGTATACCACACTAATGTTTCCTGTCAGTACACCACACTAGTGTTCTCTGTCAGTACACCACACTAGTGTTCTCTGTCAGTACACCACACTATTGTTCTCTGTCAGTACACCACACTAGTGTTCTAGTCGCTCTTATGCCCCTAGACCCCTGGCTTAATTAATTTATTACTCTCCAGATTTAGCCATTTATTGTCAGCTTAAAGGAAGGATGAAGAGTAAGATAAGGCATGGAAACCAAAGGAAAAGTTATCCAGATGGGAAGTAAAGGCTGAAGGGATCAAGTAAGACATGCAAAAATTATTACCTTGAGCTAAATATAATACAAACTATTATGAAATACTCTTACAATTTTGACTTCTGTGTAGAATTTACTTGCTTTCTGTGATTTAGTGTTCACAACTTCATATGTGCCTTTCTAAATGTATAAAACATGAAAAAATGTGTGAGTGTACTAAGATGTGGGACTATATACTGAATGTCAGCAGTAGCTTCCCTATTCATATCTGTTCTGGATCTGCCACTGACAGTGACTGGTATGGCTAGAAATATGCACAAAGTAATAAAAAAATGGCAATCCGGTAGCTCTTTCATTCACAATAAGGAATTCAAGGATTTTTAAAGGCTGTCCGAAGTATGAAGATGGAAGAATTGGTTTCAGTACTTCACTTTCCTCAACTAGCATATGACCATCTAAATCTGCTAAATGTATAGTTTTCAATGATTCAAGTCCCTGCATACACTTTACACGAGATAAGTGTAATTTCCAGGTCTGCTTCATATTTCGGCAACTTGTCCTTTGGAATTTGTTGAAATTTAGTTAAAAAGATGAACAAAAGAGCATGTTTTTTTTAGCTGCTGAAACTATGGATCCAGGTACTGCATGCCTTGTCTAGCGCTTGGTTGAAGGATTCTACTTTGTAAACTTGCTTAGGATCAGTAGTGGAATCATCAGGAGATTTGTAACTACATTGAAATATCTGTATTATTGCGGTCACCACATTCAGGTATGACTGGAAGTGGCACCATACTGAGGCATTTGTAAGTCATTAGCTTGTGCTTATTGATTACTTTTTATCAGTTCCATAGGTTTGATCAACACTTTTTCTTCTTCTTCACAAACACTTGCATTTTTCAAGTCTGTATCTTCAGATGTCTCTGAATTATGCCTTCTGAAGTACTTATGCAATTCACAGCTTTGTTTTTCTGCAGCAGCATTTCTTACTTGGCTCAGTTTTCTTTTCATACTTCCACTGAGGTACTTTCATCTAAAATCCCAGTCTCTTGCAGGTGTATTAGTAGTGGGTTGAATGAAAACGCAATAGTGATTCAAACAAAATATCTTGAAGTCCAGCTTAGATATGTGGTTTTATCCTCCCATCTCATCTATTTTTATTGTGAAACATTTCATATAATATATACATAACCTAAATAAAACACATTGCATAAAACAAGTGGTTTACTAATACAAGACCTCAATTGGCACTGCTGTTTTATGAAAGTGAGTCAGCAGTTAAAACCATTAATTTAAGCGGAAGGCAGTCCTGACTACAGAGAGATAATCTCAATGAGGCAGCCAAGTAGATAGTCAATATTCTCTAAGTACTGCCTGTGACTGCAAAGGAAGCAACAATTGTTAATAGTATATCCTGCATTTCTTACAACAGACATCACAAGGCATCTGCTCAACTTTTTTTGCATTAAAAAAATTAGTGCAGAATCACAATGAAACCTAAATAAAAGGGGGAAATTTTTAAGCAAATCAACTTTGCAATCCTCAATCATTAACAAACTATACGATAAAAGGAAGAAATTCCTAAATGCACAGAGTACAACAAAAAGCTTTCAAATCAATAAATACATCAGATATTTAGCTTTGAAACAATAAAAATTATGATCAGGAAAACATAGGAACCCCGCAAACTCAGTTAAGCACAGTAAGCCAAAAAAAAAAACAATAACTGCAAATCCTTGTTTATTTATGCTAGGAAAATATTGAATACTACTCAACAGAATGCAGAACTTATTCAAAAATTGAACTACCTACTCAAATCAATTGGATACTAACAACATAATGTTAAATAATATTATTGAAAATTTCACACCAAAGACAATTATTCCAAGGCTTACATATCTTAGAGAGATTCCAGGTACCAAACCACTCAAAATAATATTTTCTAAAAGTTATTTTCTTAACAAACAAACAAAAAAAATGCATCATCCATTGAGCATGGCAAATTGGTTTCCTGTAAATTGCACTACACAAGCAATGGCACATCCACTCCTTTCTGTTTTATTTAGTTATACAATTTATTAGCTAGGGTAAACTACTGATCTCATTGGATCAATTTCAGTCTCAGCCCAGCTCCTTAATCCCTTTAACCTTAGGTTAAGAATGGGTTTTGTCCCACAGGCATAGCAGACACTATTGTGATGCCACTTCATAAGGGTGATCCCACCACTGACCCTAGACATTTTAGAACCATCAACACATCAAACATAATCATCAAGGTAAAGGAACCCATTATTCACCCACATATCCTTTCCATTAATCACCTTGACACCAAAGAACACCAAATCAGAAAGATACCACCTTCAATCCAAGATATTTATCCATACCTTAACTGCTCAATACAAGAAATGAGGACCAACTTAAACCTCCCTGAATCACACATAATAATCCTCAGAAAAATCAAAGAACTGTGTTCCAGTTACCTCCAAAATGCTACTAAGATCAATAGTGACATAGAAACTTGTAGCAGGTTTTTGGAAAACTATTATCACAACAAAGAAAACTATTACTAATTCATATAAAATTATAAATGAAATCAAATACCAGAAAGACCTCCTCTTCTTCTCTAAGTACTGAGAAAAATTAAACCATCCATAGATGATCAGCAAATAAGCCAGACAATCAATCTAACACTGAAGATTATACCCCTCAAAAAGTTAGCATACACTCAGCTCATGATCAATAATAATGCATATTTTACACCTGCAATCCTACACAAATTTAACACATCAAAATCACCTTTCTGTCCAAACTGTAAGGACCAGATAGCTGACTTAATCCATGTATTTTGGAGCTGCAAATGTGTCTATAAACTCTGGAACTCTCTCAAGGTACAATTACAAAAAATGGGTTATCAAACATCAACATTAACTTGGGAATTCACTCTATTACACATTCTCCCACCCAACATATGAAGAAAAAAAGCAAATACACTTTTAACACTCTTCCTATTAATAAAACTGTATATAGCTTTTAAATGACTAGATACAATAAATATCTCTTGGGAGAGTTTTAAACAAGTAGTTATACAACACCTTTTAGCTCATAAAATAGTAATAGATAAAAGAAACAAAAACATGAAATCCAGAGAAATTTGGGAACAAACCTTTAATATCATATTAGCATAATTCATCACACAGCAACTTAGAAATGCACTCTAATGGAACCGAAGAACACATACAAGTTCAGATATTAAATAATAACTTGGATATTATGAATGTACATACTGTCTATATACCTGTGGAATTAACAGTGAAAGCATCTATGTACATAGTGTAAATAGATATGTTGTACGACCTATATCCTGTGGTATTGACATCAATGTATAACATATATATATACGGTCATGTTGTAAGATGTTTTTTATCTCTGACATTTATTTATGTAAAAAGAAAAAGTATTGAAAAAAAAAGAAAGAGACGACCTTGAACGATGTCTGACAACATCTAACAGGCCTCATTTGCACTGAGAACAGCAGTAATGTCAAAAGAATTAGTTCATCGCAAATAATCTGTACAATAACCTGAGTGCTGTACAGCTTTAAAGTACATTACAAAATTTGGCATTCAAGGACTTCTATCAGGCTACAGCATATCGGGGTACCACTTATGACACAGCAATACGTTTTGATAAGTTCTTGGTGGCACCATTACTCTTTTCATTGGATCTGCCCCTCTCTTTAATAGCAAACTATTACATTTTGAGCCTTGCCATATGGAACACATATGAAGACAGTAAAATTACATGACAGTTATATTGCCCAAATTCCAACAGACTAGCATCTTTACAATTTAAGTACCCTGGTTCAGTAAGAATGACATCCTCCACAAAATCAATAACACAGAAAACCTTGTACACTGCTGGTGCCAGGTAACAGTATAGCCTTCATTTCAGATGCCATACTGTAATCTTTAATGTCCTCGTAACTCAGACTGCTTAAATTCAGCATTCCTAAAATGCTTTCCACATAGACACTCAGTTTAATTTTAAAAGGATTTTGACAGCACAGATACAAATCTGACAGCTGCATTGCAGGTATGTATTATATGAGTATATAAAACAGTTAACAATTACCTACTCATGAATGCTGCAGAAAAAGAAAAATATTTTTCTTCCTGAATGCAGTTCCCTGCTTTTTTCTCTCTCCCTAGCAGTGACCGTCTCTCAGTCTCCCTCAGTTGTTCTGTACAGTTCTCTGGAAATGAATGAGGACGCACAGATAACTGTTCTACCTGAAAATGACTTTCCAGTATCACATGGTATTTAAAGGTTGGACATCACTAGTGTTCCAAAATGTGAAATTCTGCAGGGAGCTTAGGCTGTCTACAATGTCAGAAAAGGGAAGTGAAAAAATATTTATTTCATACAAAATGTGTATTATACATGTTTAATATGAAAATATTTATTGTATAATGCTTATGTTTATTACAGAGAAAAAAAACATATGAGGCAAAAGTCTGGACATCTGTGAAATTTTGGACAGTTGAGAGGTATGTTTTTGCTACTCCCAATAACTTTTGCTGAAGAATTGTTAACAAATCTAAAATGAATGGTGGTGGAAATAAATGAGTAAATTCAGGGATTCATTTTAAATACTGCTTAGAACAGGTTTTGTATTGACATGCATTTTCTTAATCTGGCATCATTTTATCTCTGCAATCACACTGATTTGCCAGACAACCACACATTTTAAGAGAACAGACATAAATAAATAAATAAATAAATAAATAAATAAACAAACAAACAATATGGAAACAATCTGGGCAGCTTCAAAATTGTGGACAGTTGAGATACACTTTTGCTCCTCAATAACATTGATCAAGAATTCTGGACAAAGCCAAAACTGATAGGGAGTGGTGTTCAAAGGGCCCACATCAGGGGATACATTTCTAAAATTGCTGTTTTAAATTGAGAAAGTTGCTAGAATAACAGGGTTTGCATTGGTACACATTTTATGAGTATGAAGTCTAAAACTAAAATTATTCTGATTTTGTAATTACTGTAATCCACAATATATTTTAGAAAAACATACATATTACAGGGAACAGACCAATAAATAAATAAATGGGACAAACTCAGGATACCTGACAGATCCAATTTTATTCCTCACCATCATTGTTGGAGAAGTCTGAGCAAAGCGAAAAATAATGTGGTGGTGGTAGGACCAAAATCAGGGATACATTTCAAATATTGCTATTTTATCTTGAATAGCATGAAACATGACATTTCAGGCTAGCTATGCTCTCTATTTAGCCACAGCCTCTAGGCAGGTTGTTTGCCAAACAAATAGGAGATTTCATCAGTTATCTCTCCCTCAACACAATGGGGGGCTTTCACAGACCATGGGAACTACAGACCAATAAATCTCTATAATTTCATAAGCAAGACCATGGAAAGAATTATCATGGATCTGATAAACAATGACATAGGAAACCTACAGACACTGGGCTTTCCCCAGTTCTGTTTTGTCAAGGCAGGTTGTGCCTAATTAACATGGTGAATGTCTTTGACAATGTCACTAAAGATATGGATGAGGGTAAATCAGTGAACATTGATAATGCTGACTTGAGCAAGGTGTTTGACACAATAGCTCCCTCAGGTATTGTAAATAAACTTACAAAATTAGGCACAAACCCATATGTCACCAGATGGATAGCCAGCTGGCTCAACGATAGGACACAAGAAGTTAGGATAGAGGAATCCATCTCCACAAAGAGGTCAGCCACCAGCAGAGTCCCACAGAGATTAGTGCTGGGGCCTCTGATCTTTGGCATCTACTTCTCCTAAGTCAAGGCAAGCATCAGGGGCCTCTAGCTGACCAACTTTGCAGAAGACTGTGAACCAGATGTGTCTCCTAAAGACAAATGTATCCTTTAATAGGGCCTGATGCTGACAAACAACTGGTGCCAGAGCCATGGACTAAATCTCAAAGTAAAAATGCATAATAGTACCCTTTGGAAAGACAACTACCCCTGGAAATTACCACATTGATAATACATGCTCCAAAAGTAGACCTTGTGTTCAGGGATCTGGGAACACATATTCACAGTAACCTGACCTTTGACCACCATGTGTCTACTTTACTGAGAAAATTATTTTACATTGCACAAGTAAGTTATAAGTAAGGGCATGACATCCAGGTCCATGGAAGTCATTGCTCTGCTGTACATGGCTCTCAGACCAGTCATCAAGTACAACACACCCTTTGACATGTATCTGACGAGGCACTTGTAATAGGTTAAGAGATCATAAAGATTCTTCACAGAAAGAATTCAGGAAATAAACAAGTCCTATGCTGGCTGTCTCAAAGTCCTATTCCTGTACTCTGTTTCCTACAGACTTTTGAGTGGCGATCTATGCTCCTTTGATCTCACACTGATGGATTTGTTGCATACCGACAAATCAAATAGCATCAGAAATACCTATTCTAAGTACCTGAAACGTGTCTGTGACATAAAACATGTTAGAGGTACAGGTGTGTCTCAGAGATTACCCCTTCTCTGTAACTGACTTTCCATCCATGTGTAGCAAATTTCATCCCTAACCCTATTCACGTGTAACTAGGACAAACAATGGATGGGAAATCACAAATTTACCCCTGTTTTCAAATCTATTTTCCTAATGAACACGGACAGCCTATGAACACTTGATGTACATAAGCCTATATCATAACCATAAAACTCCTTGACTTATTGACAAATCGGCAATATTTTGGTAAATATGGGGTAATATCTAGACGTAAAATGGTTCTTGGGCCAATAGTTCTATATATGATAGTTGCTAGAACTGATTTTGCATAGGCATGCATTTTATAAAGAATATGAACTCTGAAAATCAAATGTCTTGCCATTATTTATTGACTGCAATACACAATGCTTTGTCAGAAAAACACACAGTTTACATGGAATAAACAAAGAAAAAGAAAAAAAATGAGGCAAAAATCTGGACATCTTTGAAATTCTGGACAGCTGAGGGATATGCTTTTGTCTCTCAATAACTTTGCTCAAGAATTCTGAAAAAAGCAAAAACAATGGGGAGGGGTGGCTGAATACAAGACCAAAATCTGGGACACATTTTACATACTGCTCTATTAAACTTTTGAAAGTTGCAAAAATTACAGGTTTTGCACACTTTTCTTAAGGATACTGTATGAAAATCAAATGTCTAGTCACTATTTATTGACTACAATACAGAATGACTTGCAAGAAAACCACACATTTTACAAGGAGCAGAGCAAAAAAAATCTATGAGACAAAAATCTGAATATCTGCAAAAGTCTAGACACCTGATAGATATACTTTTGTACTTCTCAACAACTTTGTTCAAGAATTCTAGACAAATCCAAAATAAATTGTGGGTGGGGACAAAAGACCAACATCGGGGACACATTTTAAAAATTGCTTTCTTAAACTTAGAAAAGTTACTAGAATAACAGGCTTTGCATTGGCAGTGTAGCACACATGATATTTGGAAAGATATAGTGCAAACCACAACTGTCACATTATTACTTAGTGACTGCACCTCAATATTTGCTAGAAAACCACACATTTTACAAGGAATAGACCAAATATGAATCAAAAATATTGACATCTAATACACACATAAGGCAAGTTAAAAAATCAGTTAAGAACATCTTTGGGATATGGGAGAAAAACACTAAAACCAGCAAAAAATGCAAATTACAGGGAAGACATAAATGTCACCCCAAGTGAGAACTGTAATCTGTGAGACCACATCAATAACTGGTATCCACTATCAGATGAATTACCATTAGTTAGAAATTTCATAAGGTACTAGCTATGTCGGAATTTACACAAAAAAACTGTTGGTTTCATAAAAATGTACAATCAGAATGGTGGTACTTTTTCACTCTTTTTTTAAATATCTGAGTGACCTATATGTGGAGTGGTACCTCATGCATGCATTGCCATTAATTTCAAATATTGCAAAAGAGATGTTAGCTGTGCAAGGCCAGTAGACAAAAATTATTTTATACACTGTACTGCCAGAATCGGAACATTACTGTGCCAATTTTAGCAGTACATTTTCAGTTCTTTCGTTTAAGTATCTAAGCATTCTAATCTTTGGAGCGGTACCTTGTGCCAAGTGGTAGAAGTGCAAATTAAGCCTATAGTGGTTTGGTTACTTGGATACCTGTTGCTGTCCAGCACCTTTATCCATTCTTGTATCTGTTGTAAGCAGTTTTTATGTTTGCTGAGGTGAAGTGTTAAATTTTACTGAGAAAATGCTGAACAGGAGAAAACAGGGTGCCTTGTGTTCCTGGCATGGCACATTTTTAATTTACTCTTCAAGCAAGTGGAAAACTGTAAAACTCAGGTAAGGACTTTTTTCACAAGGATGACAAAGGTGTTTGGCAGTACATTGTTCTGAACTATGTCTGATTTTGCTTAATACTTTTCCATTCCTCTTGTAATTTGGTTTCTGATACATCGGGATTACTGTAAGTCAATAATGGATGGAATTAGTTTTACACTTCTTAGTCTTCAGAAAATGTATGTTGATTCTAAACATTCTTACTCTGTTAACTTTATGAGAGACTTAGAATATGATTTATATCCCTGATTTTGGGCCTTTTACGCCTTATTACTTTTTTGGCTCAGTCCCTGATTTCATGAGTAAAGAAGTTAAGAGCTGCTATGTGTTATCATGGACTGTATATAGCTTGCAAAGTTAAGTTTGAATCTCTTCTCCTCCCAACACTTTCTGGGTAAACTAGTGAAGCCACTGAGCCAATCAGTCTTAGTTTTGCGAGAGAGAGAGAAAACTGTACAGTTGTTGGGGCAGGATGTTGTCACTATCACTAAAAGAGATGCTAGCTATGCAAGGTCAGTGCCAGAATTTAAACAAAAAATGTTGAATTCCTGAAAATGTACTGCTAAAATCAGAACATCACTGTACCAATTCTGGAGGTATATTTTCACTATTTCCTTTTAACATTTTCTGGAATGTTGTAATCTGTAGAGTCTACCAAGTGGCAACAGTGCAGTGCTAAATTTAACCATCGTCCCATCCCAACTCACAACTTAGTGACACAGGGTGGAGACACAAAAGATTTAGATATATGTAATTGGACTTCAATGCTAAGGCTGATCCCTACATAGTGAGCAAGACTACATATTATAAAATGCCTTGCTCTCTAAACTGAAAGTTTTAGCCCACCAGCACCAAGTAGGCATTCCCGTGAGATGCTTCTTTGGTATGCTGAAAAAGTAGAATTTGCAGGAAAGGGATTTGGACAATGATTTAGTCTGACAGAAAAGTATAGGGCTTTATTGTATCTAATTGTCTCAGTCAGTCAAAGGCTGTCCCTGCCACTTGTGAGAACATATTACCAGGACTTAACAAAAAAAAAATCAACAAAACCTAAGGGACCTCCAAGCAATGGTCATTGCGGAAGACAAGTTAAGAGACATTTTTCATGCATTCTCACTGCTGTCATTTAAGCAACAATCTAAACGATCATTTTGTCAGAATCACACACAGACCAAGACAGAACATAGTGCAAAATGGTGAAAAACCCTGCAACCATCCAAGATGCAAAACAAGTTAAGCAATTTGTATAGCTTCCAAAATAATTTCACAGAACATATCCTTTAGACTACTGAGTTCATTTGCATACACTTCAAAAAATATGGTTTATGTAATTAAATGCAAGAAATTCCAAAGACAGGTTACATGGGTAATACAGGGCAGCTACTCAGAACTATGATGAATGCCAGTGGACATAAAGTTACAAATAAAATAACTGACAAGCCAGCATCAACACATTTTCCCAGTCTGATAATTTTGCATAAGACATGACAGTTACAGTTCTTCAAATAAATGTTCATACACCTTTGGAAAGAAGAACAATGGATATCAAGTCAATTCTGTTGTTCAGCTTAACAGTCAATGTTTTGACCCTGAATATTGGTTTTATGACATATTACAATATCTAACATTTATTTTGAGTGACAAATAAGGTATACTGATGAGCAACAGCTGTTTTTTTTTTTTGTTGGTTTTTTTTTTGGTACATGAATTATGATCAATTTATTCTGAATAAAGACTGCTGACCATCTTAGAATATTAACAGTAACTTCTAAGATACTGGAGTCTGTGCGTTAGCACCTGTATTTTATTTGCTGCAAGGGATTAGAAACTTTCGTATAAAGCTACATTCTGGTTAGAACATCAGAAATCATAAACTTAACAATTAGTAAGGCCTTCATGTTTGACATGACTTTGTCCAGTTCTGTTATTCTTCATAACTACAGACTGACATAAGAACCCAGTTTCTTTTCTCTTCCTCACTCTCTGTTTTTCTTTCTTTCTTTCTCCTCTTGGTTAGCTAAACCACAACCAGTGTAGTGTATTAGCTGCATATAACATCCATGCATTTTATCCCTGTATCTTATTCTCTTGGTAGTCCCTGCCTTTCTCATCAGAACCAGACATTATTGCTAATTCATATTTTCTGTTAATCAAAGCATCACTCTCACAAGGACTACATGTTTAAAAGACTAACAATTTACAAATTATATTTTCTTTTTTTCCCTTTCAGGATTGAACTAATCTTCCTACTCATCTCTTGTTTTGAGATGTATTGTCTAATTAAATACCAGAATAGTCTCTCTAAATGTTATCTTTTCTGGTAAATGAAAGCTAACTCTGATGCAACATGCCAAACTGTGATTTGTGAAGCATGGCATGAACCAGTTTCACTTTCTCTTTCTCTCTCTCTCTCTCACAAACACACACGTGCACACACACGTGCACACTCACACACACACACACACACACACACACACACACACACACACACACACACACACACACACACACACACACACTCTCTGTCTGTGTCTGACGTGTAATCCAATCTGCACATTTTTTTATACACTATCATTTTCAAAGTTTTCTGCTTTTAGCCAGCTGGAAATACTTCCTTTCTAGGCACATGTGGATATTTAAGCACTGTATCTAACATCAGTAACTTAATAACATCTATGGAAGGGCTCTTGTCAATTTGAAAGCTTGAGTAGTTGCACATCTTATGTTGGTCCAATAATAGGTATTACATCCTATCTGTGTTCCAATGTCAGAATAGGTTAGAGAAGTCTGGCGAATGAGATCACGCTGCAATATACAAAGCAACAACAGGAAAATAATTGTATGGCTCCCAAGTATATAGCGAAATCTAGGATGTTTAACATTTTTACATGCAATTCATTACATGAGTATCTGTATACCCTAAGTAGACTTCAGTGAATTTTTCCACAGGTAGATAGTAATTGCTAGGGATGCAATGAGAAAGAGATGGGTACCAGGAAATATACTTTTTTTTGGGGGGGGGGATGCAGTGAGTTGATAGATTTTATAAATTCCCACCGTAAGGTCCTACTAAGTGTAATGCCCTTAGCTGCCAAAAAAACAATTAATAGAAAATGGAAATCAAAAACCAAACCAATTATAATACAATTATTGAATATTATAAAGGAGATAAAAGAACTGGAAGTGGAATCTTTTGAAAAATAAAGGAACAAGCTACATGGAAGTAATGGGATCTGTGGTGACAGTACATATAGAATAATGTTCAAAAGAATGAGTGATGTTTCAGGGAAGGCCAGACTTGAGCAATCTACGTAATGTTAAATTGAGTAGTTAATTATTAAGACAGGGATCACATTTGTATAGTGCATGTAACAATCATTATAATGGTTTGTTTTCTCTTTTATAGTTGAATGTGTACTCATGTCACTATGTAACATGGGATGGTAATAAAGATGCTTAAAAAAGAATATCATTTGATAAGATATGAACATAAAAAAAATCAGGTATTACTGTACATAGATATTTATAGATTTACATACAATTGTTTCTTGCTATATCATTATATCTACATCTTTCAGATGGGCACGACTCTTTGCAACATTTTTTGCAAATCTTTTATTGTCAAAATCATGTTAAGATGACAGATCATTACTAGACTGATTGTAATGTACTATCAGGGTCTTAACCCCAAATCACCAACAACATCATTTTAGTAAGATTTTGAAAATTAACAATGTCTAGTTAAAATATGCATTCAATTACCTACAGTTAATATAGGAGCTTAATGTCTTTTGGAAGCAATGAGTCAGGCTTTGTAAGATGATGAATGTTCATTTTTCCATACTTTTTTATGAAGGAGATTATTCTTATTGGAAAGTATACTCTCCTTTCTATCTTCGGGAATCTGAATGCATTTTAACCTTATACTTTTGCTCAAAATCTCTTTTTTCAACCAGTATCTGATCTATCTCTTATTTGTCTGATACGTGGAATTTTGTTCTCTAACTTTTATTTGAACATTGGGTTAGTTGTTGTTACTGGTGCTACAGGGCATATTATTCAAGAATATCCTCTCAATCTGCTTAACAGCAGCTGTTGCCATAAAAACATTTGCAAGCCTTATGGCCTTCCTTATGTCACCCATGAACTTGTCTACTGTAGCACTTGCCTCAGGCCACAGTAGTATCACCTTTTTTTGACTTAGCCTTCAGTGTTACAACACCATTTAAACAGAATGATGTTGAATGGCAAACATTTAAGAGAATCTTGTCAAAGAGAGGAATTGCAGCATTAGTTGATGGTGCAGTCATCTGTCAGTACAAACAAGCAGTCTCTGTTTTAGTTGCTCCGTAAATGCCTATACACATGCTCAACCAGGGTGCTTTGGATAATTCTGACATCTGGACACAAACACTTTTATTTTGTTATGATTTAAAGATGAAGTATAGAATCACAGACATTTTCTCTTTCAAGTCATCCATATCTGGTAACTGAATCAATGTAGTATGACGCTGTTCTCACCTCCCAAAGATATACCGGACACCTTCAATGTCATTATGCACTTTTTTGAATTCATTGAAATAGTTATCACCAGCAGAAACGTGTATTTCATTTTTGCATATCTCATGCTTTCTTTAATCCTTACAGGATCTGGGTCACCTGCTTTACTTACCACATGTTAGCCATATACATGCTGCAATACATTATCTTTTGTCCTTCTTGTGCTCTCTTTTAAATGGCAAAGTTTCTCTTATGTTTTATTCTGTTTACATGTTCACATCATTTTTTTTTTTTACTTTCTCTGTTGGAACTATTACATGTCTGAGAACCGAGTCAGCCGTATTTTGTTTTCTTTTCTTCTTTTGCAGTGTACTTTGAAATGACAGGTCTGCATCCTCAGTGAACAACTTTCAGTCCTTAAACACAGCTTTGATTACTGCATGATAAAAACTGCCTCCAGTGGTCTGTGGTCATTTATCAATGTGAACTACACATAATTATATGAAAATGTTTTGAGAGCAATACTATAGCTATTGGTTCATTTTCTGTTTAAGAAGATCTCTTTTCTACACCTCACAGTGCCTGTTTTACACAAACTGCTTGCTTTTATATGTCATCTTACACATAGCCTAGGATTGCTTCTAAGGCTAATAAACCTAGATTAATCTTTTATAATACTGAACTGTTTAAAATAATATCATATGTTTAGATTCATCACTAGTTTCATGCTGTCATGTCTAAGGACTTTTACACTCTTGCCAAAATGTGTCTTAATCAAAAAAAAATAAAAATTCTACCAACCAAAGAAATGTGCACTAATTCCCAGCATCAGAAAGTCCACTATTTCTTTATGTACAATGAACAATTTTTTTTTCAAAATAAGTGGTAAGCTCTTATTTAAAACACTCTGCAATAAACCACCAATGAGGAACTTAATGTTAAGCAGATGCTGAATAATTCAAACAACATTTTGAATGTGTTTCAGTTCTTGGACCACAAAACCCAGCCATCTGCTCACACCACCAATGTTAACCGGTGACATTGCTGCAATATTATTCAGTGAGGGAAAACAGACTTTCAAGAGACAGTTGCAGGAAACCCAACTAGGACCTTGGTGCTATGCTTTTATGGTATAATAAGAATACAAGAATCAAACATGAAGAAATACATGTCTTTGCTAATCTGAAACAGTGAATTAGAAATGGCATCATAATGACATCATTAATAAAAATAAATGTATTCAAAACTAATAAAATATTTATACTACAGGTCATTATTAAGTTCAACTGGTAGCAAAGCATCAAATTACACCTAAATATTCACTGGCTTTGTCCTTGCCCTAATCCCAACTAAACACCCCCCCTCCCCTTCTGCTCTCACTGTTTCATCCCTGCTCTGCGTAAAGTAATCCTCTACCACTATAAAACTGAACTTAATGTCAGTGATGCTAGTTCTACCATCTTTACGTTTAGTAATCATTAGTCTATTTAGTTTTGTTAATTTGTCGCTGTTACTGTATTACATCTAGTGTATTTTAATGTTTAAATTTATTACTAATTACTTATTTGTACCAATTGTGCTCCTGTACTATATGTCATCATCACTATTACTGTATACATACCTTTGGCTTTATTGTATACCACTTATCATATAAAGTCTGTGGAGCTTTTCTCACCGTCAGTGTATGTTTTCCAGTCTATTGACAGGTAGTTTAAGTTTTCCATGAATAGGGTATTTGGTTTAATGGTGAGTGTCTCCTGTAGGTCTAGGTACGAGCTATAGGATTCTAGAGACATAGAGGATGACCTATAGTTGCTAGAATATGGTATGTGAGTTTGTCTATTGCAATTTGCATATGAATAAATTTCAGAGCATCATTCTGTTTAAGCAACATAGCATAGGTGCCGAAGCTGTTGAAGACTGGTGGGCCGGAGGGTGACAGGGGCACTTAGTGATCTAAAAAGGGCAATTTTTTTTATAACTATTTACTACCACAACACAGGTTCACTTGGAAGACATTTTAAGCTTTGGCAATTCCCTTTCGGTGCTTGAATTAACATTTTCTGATTGGTCTTAGCTATCCCATGACTGATAATTGTATATTAGCTCTAGTGAGAATAACTGTGATTATACCATAGATAATTTGAGGGAACCCATGTAAAGGATGCAGCATTTAGGAACTGCCTCTATCCTTTAGTGGCATGAGGTGCAATCCAGGAGTACATTTTCTATTATCCATCCTTAGATCCAAGTTGCATTTGAATATGGATGGATGAGCTTTGTTTTATTTTTATGGATAGTCTGTTCTGAAGCAGTGGTAGCCTCTGTGATATATATCCATCTCTCCACAGCATTCAGTTTAGATACCCAGACTGAGTATTTCTGATGCCATTTGACTTGCTGATGTTCAATAGGTCCATCTCTATTAGGTCAGAGGATGCCTTGTATGCCAGACATGTCACCTCTAAGCAATCTGTAGGGTACTGAGTACAGTAATAAATCTTTGAGGTGGTCCATGCAAGACCTGTTGTTTAGGACTTGTATCCTTTTAGTAAGGTATTTCTGAAGGTATTCCAGTTGCTGCATGGGGCTGGACAGGTACATGCCAAAGTGGACATTATACAAAATGATTGACATAATGAAAGCTTTGTAAAGGGGGACAATAACATATCTAGTTCTAGTCACAATAAATATGTTTATAAGCTGTGCAGTATAGAAAGGCTTTCTTGTGATTCTGGGCACGTGTTGGACAAAAATTAGGTCACTGTACACACAAGTATCCAAATGGTAAACAATTGGGTCAGTTCTCAGAGGTCACTGTCATGATTTTGACACCACTTATTATTTGGGACAAACCTTCCTGCATGATGGCTAAGTCATTTGGAGATTCAATAACTGCTCGTAGCTTGCAGTCATCTCAAACTTAGTAGGTCAAAGGCCTTCAGTATTTCCTTTTACTTTTGAGATGTATATGCCAAACAGAAAAGGTCTCAGCACCGAACCCTGGGGGACTCCATTGATGACTGGTCTCTTCCTCTATTTTGATCTCCTGAATCTTGTGAGCAAGTTGTCAATTCAGCTAGTGATGCAAGTGTTTGCTCCTACATTATTCATCTTTTGTACTACACCCGAGTAGGGGATTGTGTCAAAAGGCTTGGCAGGTCAAGGTAATGTGGTGTGAACTGTTTTACCTTCATCCACTGCTTTGGTAACAAGAGTAAAGCTTAAAAATTGCCCATGATTTTGAGGCTTTCACACTTTCCTTTGGGCTGTTTTCAAACACATTTTTAGGGCCATGCATACATGTATGCATTCTTTGATTCACCTTCCTGATTGTATTAAATTATATTCCTTATTAGAATGTGTTTTAAATCTGTAGTTTTGAACAGTCTTCTAGTAAGCAATGAAACAAAATATATGAGACAATAATGACAAAACTACCCATTTCAAAAAATTTCAACCATAAAAGTCTATTCAAACTTCTGTCATTACAATCTACCAGTATCAGTAAATATGTAAAACATCTGCAGAAGTAAGTTATCTAAATAATTCCACATTAAAGGTATCTCAAACTAATGAAGGGGTTTCTGCTAGGAAACAACTTTATATTTCATTGTTCAATCTACAAATAAAGTGCCTGTTGCCCTGGAAGAATAAATTGCCTATGTTACATTAAAAAATGATAAGCTAGTAATATTGCAATAGGGAATGGATGGCAAACTGAAAACAGGTTCATAGTTACTAGGTAACTCCTCCAAAGGAGGGCATTTACAGGACTGTAGCATCCACTCCCTTTAAAGTACAACACAGTAAGGTATCAGCGATCCATCTGCATACTGTGGGAGTAGAACCCACAACCATCTGCATCAAAAGTAAGAGTACTACCTGTTGTGCTACTAACAACGCAAATGGTTTTGGAGCAAGCGGCACTAAACTTCTCTTCCCCTGAAGCTTTCAGATCTTTGTAAAAGTTTTTATTTATTTAACATTCATTTACCAGGAAAGTCTGACTTGGAAGAAAGCCAATTTTCAGCAGAGGCCCAGGGAGAAATGCTCCAGACACATGTCTTTGTAAGAGGTGAGGAAATCCACACAAATGCAGGGAAGACATACAGATTCCACACAGATGGCACCCCAGCCAAAACTCAAACCACAGAACCTCTTGCTGTGAGGCAACACCACCACTGCACCATCCACATGCCACATTAGCTACAAAATGTGTATGTGTGGAAATGAAAAGGGCAGTGTCAAATATAAGGCCTAGGTTCCTCTGTTCAGTCACATTAATTAGGCTCCTGTAATGATCTGTTAAGAGAATAGGAGGGAGAATGGGTAATTTCTTGGCTGAAGCAAAGACCATGACATTGTTTTTCTAGGGCTAACTAGTTTGTTAGTAGTGGACTAGGTGCATAACCGAGATAAATTATCCTGTAATTTAGTTTGCAGGTCAGAGTGGCCAGTGGTGGATTGAAGCAGCAACATGCCATCTGTGTACATTATTAATTTAAAATTTAGGAATTCTAGGAGAAGATCATTAACAAAGAGAAAGAAGAGAAGAGGACTTAGCATAGACTCTTGTGGTACACCTAAATTATGTTTGCCAGCAGTAGATTGTGAGACATTGCTATGCACTTGAAAGGTTCTGTCTTTTAGATAGCTGTAAAACCAGTTACAATTTTTATCTCCAAAGTTGAGTTTTTTGGGTTTGTTGGAAGAAGAACATGGTTGAACATTTCAAAATCCCTTGCCATGTGAACAAAGAGATCTGTAGTAATAAGGCCCTCATTCAGGTTGAAATAAATGATATAACTGGCCACTAACAGGATAGTAAAGGTAATTAATGTATTGTAAAAATCATGCAGTGCATTACATTGGCTGAAACATACTGAGAAGAAGGACAAGGCTTTGAGACTGTGCATATATTTTTTATTTTATTATTATTTTTTAATTTTCCAAGTATTTTGGGTTTCTAATATCATGGTGGGAATGGACCCCATTCCTAAGTCAAAGTATGATTAAAGTTCATGAAATTAGTATTGTTTCAATCTTTGATGTTCGCCAGAAGTGCTCTTTGCAGCACCAGTAATGTGCCCAGTAACGACTCCTTCTACAATTCGTGCAGATTTACATGTATCAGTAACATATCTAAATACGATTGTAGATTATTTTTTATAAAACTCCTTGCTCCTACTACTACTACTACTGGAACTGTCTGGGTATCTTTCTTCCATATTGCCCTAATTTCTGCCTGCAAATCCTGGCATTTTATGACTCCTCTTTGTACGTAAGACACTATAGTCACTGGGTGTAGCAGTTCAGTGATCAATGCTACCTTTGTCTTCTTTTCATGGATCACTATATCTGTTTTTCTCACATCTATTATTTGAACTGCTGGTAATGGAGGATCCCATGTGATGTAAATTTCATCACTTTTTATGATGCTTTGTGGCTCATGTTTCCAGTGTTTTTCAGCTACTTCAGTATTCTAATGTTTGCACAATCTCCAGTGCAACAGTCTTGCCACATTATTATGCCTTTCAGTATGCAGTCCTTCTGCCATTAATTTGTCACAACCAACAAGGTGTGTAACTGTTTCCAGTTCTGTTTTACAAAATATACATCTGTCTGTTTTTCCGACATATTCAATGGACTTTGTAAACCAATGTGTATGTAGTCCACTAGCTTGGGCTGCTAATATTAATCTTTCATCTTTTGGTTTCAATTAATCTCTCCTTAACCATTCCTGCATTTGATCCTGATCCAATATCCTAGACCTGGTCATTACCAACATGAGAAATCAATGCTCCACACCTATGGTCACCCCTTTGTTGGTCAGGTCAGACCATAAGCTAATCACCCTTAAAATCCACATCCCACCCCCATCCCCAAGTAAGGAAACCTCCATAAAAAAGTTCTCCAAGGCCAACTTCATGCTACTCAAGTCAGAAGTTACAAACTTCATGACACCCATGCAGACGGGAACTGAAAGTTCGACTGCTGAGTCCTACACTTAGGCACTGTACGAGCACATCAACTCATGCATGAATTGTGCCATCCCAAATAGAACCAAGATGCTCTCTTCCAAAAAAAGGAAGCCAATCTGGTGGTCCCCTGCCATAAACAAACTTTACAACAAAAGGAAAAAAACTGTTGCAGAAAAGAGGAAAATCCCAGGATGCAAAAATCTCCCTTACCAGCCTCAGTAAGAAGCTGATATCCCTCATAAAATCCTCCAAAGCTAGTTACGAAAATAAAATTGCCAAAGATTCCAAAGACAACCACAAGGCATTCTATAACTATGTCAAGAATCTAAATGGCAATGCTCAGATCTGCTCTGAGCTACAACAGAATGGCATTAAATATTCAGATCCCAAGGATATTGCCAATATCCTGGCAGATTGATTCAGTGCCAACTTTACTCCCCTCTCACCCCCTAAATGGCCCATCTCAATACTGGAAGATTGCCAAATTCCGGTAATAACGGCCACACAGGTAAAAAACGCACTCTCCAATGCTAACAATACAGCATCCATGGGACCAGATGACATCCCGGGCTGTGTACTACATGAACTGCAAAATTAACTAGCACCTCACCTAAGTGTCATGTTTAATCATACCATTACCTCAGGGTTCGTGTCCACTGAGTGGCGCACAGCTACAGTTATCCCACTCCACAAGGGGGGACCCACCTTGGATCCCGGGAACTACCGCCCCATCTGTCTGATGAGCCTGATCTGCAAGGCCGTGGAATGTATTATCATGGAACTTATAAACAAAGACATTGGCAACCTTAAAACGCTGGACCCCACCCAGTTTGGGTTTGTAAAGAGCTGATCTTGTCTCCTGAACCTTATTGACTTATTTGAATCAGTCTCCAGAGTCGTGGACGAGGGTAAGGTAGTCCACACAGCCTATCTTGACCTCACCAAGGCCTTTGACACAATCCGCCACTCTGGAATCATAGATAAACTTACTAAGCTGGGCATTAATCCCTACGTCACTCGATGGGTTGCCAATGGGCTTACTGACAGAACCCACACTGTAAAAATAGCTGACTCCGAATCCAGCTCCAGACAAGTGACAAGTGGAGTACCTCAGGGTTCAGTCCTGGGACCTCTCTTGTTTGGCATCTACTTCTCTGAAGTACAGGCCAACACTAAGAGACTCTGGCTAACAAAGTTTGCACATGACTGCAAACTGAGAGCCATTATTGAATCCCCAAATGATGTGGATACTCTACAAAAGGGCCGTACAGAAACAGATGTTTGGTGCCAGAGCCATGGGCTCAAGATCAATGCCAAGAAATGTATAGTTATCCCCTTTGTGAAAAAACATGTACCCGTGAATTATTACATAGGTGGCAGTACACTAAACACCAAAAGTGTGATAAGAGTCTTAGGGGCACAGGTGGACAGTGGTCTCACCTTCAGTAACCACATTGCCACAACAGTCAGGAAATCCTTCTATGTGGTACACCTCATCACTAAGGGCTTTTCATCCAGAAAAAAGGAGGTCATTGTCCCACTGTACTCATCCCTCATTAGACCCATTATAGAATACAATGCCCCATTTGGTATGTACTTCTCAAGACATCTGCAACAACTGGAAAGGCCGCAGAAATACCTCACTAAAAGAATCACAGGCCTAAAGCAGATGCCCTATGCTGACCACCTTAAAAAACTCCAGCTATGCTCTGTCACATATTGTCTACTCCGAGGCAATCTCTGCTTAACATACAAGGCCATGTCAAACCCAGAGCTGTCAGACATGCTACACTTAAAGAAATCCCAATCCCTCAGAGCCACATGCTCCAGGGATCTAAATCTTGTCATCACAATAAATAAAACATGCTGGAGGGATAGGTTCCTGACCAAGAGACTCCCCAGACTCTGGAATAGACTGCCCATACATGTCAAGCAGAGCGTGTCTTTGGCCCTCTTCAAAAGGAACCTTGATGATTGGATGGGAGAAAGGAAATTCACCCTGGGGATCACGTCAGTTGCCCTGCTAGACAGGGGTCCAGGGAAGTAAATAGTGTGGGAAGAAATAGCCAGGGAATTGTTATGGCTAGGCTTGTATAGGCCCTAGGGCTGATAGCCTAGTACCAACCTATAAACCTATGAACATGAGGTTGTTCCAAGAGTTTTTTTTACTTGCAACTATATTTATGCATTTTCCACATTTCTTGCCATCTCATCTGATCCATCACCTTATATTCCTTCTTTTGTTTTTTGGCACATTCAGTTGCTGACTGATTTTTATCTACTTCTGGTTTGACTTCCATTCCTGTTTGACATTCATATGCTTTTGCTAGACTAAACAGGGAAGTCATTTTAGATTTATTCTCCTCATGGTTCAGAACTTTCACTATGTTTGGATCTTGTGAGGTCAGTAGATATGTAAGCTGTCCCACGATCGCAGATCTGTACATGTAATAAATTTCAAGGTGGCCCATACCTCCTTCGGAACTAGGAATATATAATCTTGGTATGCACTGATTTTTTATAATCTATCCAACACCTTTTTTTATGGTTTAGGCTTTCTAATATACTCACAGATTACTAGCCTAGTAAGCATCTATGAACCTACCAAACTACATCCCTTCTGAATAAAATGATCGTTGTTCCTAACATACAAGGATAAATTAACAGCAAATGTTTGCAAGCAATATTCAGCAATGGTGCATACCTTTTCCATAGAACACCCAACCTGAATCCCAATAGGCTCCCCAGAGAATGTGCGGGCAACTCTTATGTATCTTCAGAAGATGGTTAAATAGTGGCAATCTAGGATTTTGTGAGCAGTATCTGTTTATTGTTTATTCTTTTTTTTTTCCTGGATAGTCCAGGTGAGCAGATTATATTTTTCAAAAGATTCCTGATAAGAAATGCTCCACAGAAAAATTCAGTCAAATACATTAAAAATATGGTAGTCACCTATAATCAATAAGCAAGTGTACTGTACGGTGATTTACAGATAACAGAATAAAGCCGATGATCAGAAAAAAAAATAACTTTCCAAAATTTCCATTAAGGTATACCAAGCAGCAGAGAAGTGATTATCCTGAATTTTCAAATAATCCTCCATATTATTCAATAATAAGTAGCAAATATCCAAATACATCTGTCCAGGCACAAGCACAGTATTACTCCCTTTGTCTGCAGAACTTATAACCAGCTTATTCCCTTCAGATATTTGTTTTAATGTATGTATAAATGTCAATTTGAATAGATATTCTACACTAGGTTTACTGAAGCAATATTTTCACAAGCTACATAACTCCGGATTATGAATGAGAGAAGAATAAGAAGTTCTATAACTGAACAGTAAGTGCCTGCTGCAAAGTATGAAGCTGGCAGCTACTGTGCCAAGTTACTTAAAGGGATGAAACACTTGTGTGTGAGGTCAGGAGACAGGTGCAGCAATTAAGATAAGCTTGATATGCTTACTAAACAGGTGTCAGTGGCTAGTGGTTAGAGAAATGGGTTGAAGAGGCATGGATCATGACTGCCAATACAGCACAGAAATGATAAACAGCAGCTCAACATGAAGTAATGAAAACCAATGCCATACTGCAAGATGACTATCCAATAGACACAAAACATAAAAAGAATGGATGCTCTCTAGTATTTCTGGAGACATAGTTGGCCAATTTTAAACACCAAGATGGATAACATCTAGTCTCTTGACTTAGCATCTGCCAGAAAACAGTAACAATTGAAAATGCCTGAACAGATATATAATTCAAGAGCAGGCAACAAATATTTGCAAGGTGCATATCAAGCCAAAATGACTGTCCAGATGGTGACTGATGAAGTTACACTACTGTTAGACCAACATTCTAGCTAAACACTCCTCCCCC
>NC_056736.1:70745396-70837896 GCF_019279795.1 Protopterus annectens | reverse complement strand
AACACAGAAACTGTCATAATAACAAAATACCTCAGAAATGATTTTGTCAGGACTTAGATGATGTGGACCAGAGGGTTATTCTTCCCCAACCCACATGACATCTTCCAGAATCATATTGCTGGGGGCAAGCCATATGCATGTACTATGGCACATATGATTTACAGTTTAAACATCTGGGAAACTGAGAAACAATACATGTGTGTGAAGTCTATATGCAATGTTATATAATCTTAATGTTAGAATAATCAAGACCATACAGCCTACTTGCCTTGGCAAGTATTTTGTCCCCCCCCCCACACACACACACACACACGCATACCAGGCAACTTTTTTGTGCATGGGTGCATGGAGAATGATGGACTGCTAGGACTCAGGGAAGCTCAGAGGTGGTACCTGTGGCATTATATGTCATTTACCCTGTATAGTACCCATGGGTCTAAGTGGACTATATACAGATCTCATTCTGACTTATCCTTTAAGTTCAATATCTGAGTTGAATTTGCAAGCCACATTTGCACACATGTATAGAATGTACACTTGCAACTCTTTACATGTTAGTAGAGACCAACATGATATCACTGTCTGGCTCAATATGGTTTCCATTTTTCAGGCTGAATAAGTATGAATCAATGCATGGGCAAGGAGAGTGATCCAAACCTACACACCTTTTACATTAGGAATACTCCATATGTTGTGAGACATGACAATTAAATGGTTATGACATATGTGCAGATATTGCTACACTGATTTGCTAATTAGTGCAGCATGTGATAGACATGTTGGGTGCATAGGGCACAATGTATGGGGCATATATGTTTAGGCTCTTATAGTATTGCAGGGTAAATTGAAATGTCACATACATATTGACATTTAAGTAAACAAGGTTATCATCAGGGTATTCTACATTATTTGACCTGTTGTATTTCTCCTTGCCACCTGTTTATCACCACTAGTGCTACTGTGTATAGTGATCTTTCATATGTAATATTTTCAGTACATGCCATCACTCCACCAAGGGGAATATCCTGACTCTAATTCTGATGCACTCCTGCATGTATGCATATATGAACTTGACTTCAGGTTCAGACACTGTTATGTCATCTGTGTCATTAAACATTATGACGTTGTGACATTCCTTCCTACAACATTAAACAGCACTCTCCCACCACATGTAGAGTACATGTGTCAAGCTAACAAACCTTGCTTCCCACAGGTATTCAACAGGGGTCTATATTATTACATCAAAGTCTTACAACTTCGAATGTTATGATATCAAACCCAGTAGAGTGAACGCTGGAAATAGCGAAGCTGCAGAACAGTGAATATTTCCTAGGGAAAGTATTCGGTGGGCCATTTCTGCAGCTTCGCTATTTCCTCAACTGTGGAGCGAAGGTTACGGACCAGGTTAAGGTAAGTGTGCAGATGAAGGTGAGTGTGCGATTGGGCACGGGTTAGGGCATGGGTCAGGTAAATGTGTAATTGTGTGGACGTGAGGGTTAGGGTGGGGTAGGTGAGTTAGGGTTAGGGAGCGGGTAAGGTGAGTGCGCAATAGTGACAGACCTTAGGATTAGGGTTGGGTTAAGGTAAGTGGATAGCTAGTGATGTATGTATGGTTTAGTGTAGGGTTTTGTGAAGTGTGTGTGTGGATTATTTATTTTGGTGTGCTTGTGTGTGTATGTTTGTCGGAACAGAAAAAATTTCCCTGGGAAAAAATTTGCTATTCTGACTGTTTGGTTTTCTGGTGTTTCACTCTACTGGGTTCGATATTATAACATTCGAAGTTGTAAGACTTCGATGTTATAATATAGACCCATTCAGCAGAATCTCAACACTGAACAGCCAGGCTACACAGTACATAATTGGGTTACCCAGTCAGTACTCATAACTAGCATTATCCACCTCATCAGCATACTGGAAGATTTTCTGTATTATTTATCCAGACTTTCATTGTCATGCCATGGCACTTATAATATAGCTAACATGGGGAATGGGGACACAGCACTGCAGACAGCCTAGAGATATAGAAGGTCTATACTTGCAATAACAGCAATGGAAGAGATGATATCATCACTGGGATATAGAGAATATGGAATACAGAGCTGTTAAACCCACAGCATAATGTGCTTTACTAATAAACCACAGCATATAGGTAGCTGAGGCATGACACAGTCCCTCTGATTAGGAATCAGGATTTACAAAAAGATAGCTCAGTAGATTTCTTGTGTATATTCCAGTATCAAAATCCTGCTTGTAGGGTGCACTAAATCATATATCACTGCCATATTATTAGACCATGGAATTTTCACTAAAATGAGACCTTTATCACACTGTGAACATTACAGAAGGTCACTGCAAGTCTACATAGTGGAGAGATAGTTCACCTGCTTGTCATAGTGATATTGATAAACTAGGTTCCTATTGTAATTCACTGTTCCCTACATTCTGAATTGCATGCAACATTTTATTCACACTCTTTGCATTCCTCACATACAGTCAGTCAAACTTTGACCTGCAGTACAATACCAAATGGTGTGTAGTTTTTGCCCAGCCTCCCCAAAACATGTAATGGGTTTCTTTGTGGTTACCTCTGCACACTAGCTCTATACAGTGAACAAATTGCTCTTAATCTAATCCATATTATTCAGTGAAGTTGTTTTCAAATTCCTGTATGCAATGATGAAATCCAAGAAACACCCCAGTATTAGACAGATACATACAAAATTAACCGGGTCTACTTTAATTAACCGAAAGCTGATTCCAGCGAATGCAAATCCAACGACACATATACATCGAACCACAAAATGAGCGAACTCACAAAACCGCGAAACTCAAAATACTGATTTGTCATACTCGGCCAACCCCACCGCCCGAAACACACTACCCACCCAAACAAAAGAAATAAACCACAAACATACACCAACCAAAATCCTACTTCTAACTCTACACTAAACCCCACATACACCACTATCTATGCACTCTCCTTAACCCCTCCCTAACCCTAAGGTCTGTAACTACCGCACACTTACCATACGGAGCTATACCCAAACAAAATAAATAAACTACACACATACACTAACCAAACCCCTACCGCAAACCCTACACTAAACGTTAAATACATTACCCATATTACATTATCTATCTATGTATTTACCTTAACCCGCACCCTAATGTCTGTAACTATCGCACACTTACCTTACAGATCTGTAGCTCAGACGGGCCAACCAAAACACTTCCACATTTCAAATTTTGCAGAAATTTCGCGGTTCTGTGAGGTTGCTTATTTTGTGGTTCGATGCATTTGTGTCGATGGATTTGCATTCGCTGGAATCAGCTTTCGGTTAAATAAATTAGAACCAAATTAACCTGTGATGAGTAAAATAACTTTCATACATTAGCTACTTATTATTCAGTTAGATATTCTTTTAATATTTGTTCAGTGATGAGTGAACTATTCCAAGGAGGGACCTTCTGAGTCGCATCTTGATTACTCAAAGTTAAATAGTTTCAACACATATAGAGAGGGCAGTGCAGACAATAGTACAATACAAGCACCACAATAATTACGAAATTATCATAACGTAATATAAAACATAATCCCAAGTAATAATGTACATGTTTGCAAAATTCAGTAAAAAGGCTATGTACTATTTATACTGTGCCACATAGACATTAGAGTTAGTTTATTTAGTAAGTTTATGGGTTTCTGCCTCCTCAATAACACAGCTGCAATGTATGTGGAAAGTATTTTAGTTCTAAAAAAGTATAGTTTTATGAGGATTTGTCTGATAACAGTGTTCTCACTGCATTCTGGTAATAGGGAATTAATTCAAGCACAGTTGCATCAAATAATTTGTTTTTAATGAACTGTACCGTACTCCAGCAGGGGACATATGAACTAAATCCACATTACCAAGACAAAGTTGTGGTCTTAGAAAGAAAACAAATTTAAGAGATAACAAAAAACAGAAGTTAGGGAAGAGCAATTCTAAAACTATCAAGAGAAAATGCTGAGTTATAAAACAGACAGCAGGAGGTATGCAAATTCTTTATCTATTAATTAGAGAAAAGTCTGGAGTAAAATTATAAAAGGAAAGTATTTCATTCATTATCTCCAAAAGAAAAACATAGCAATAGCAGGCAAACCCAAGAAGCACAAGCATTTCTATACATATTAACAAAAATGTGTGTGTGTGTGTGTGTGTGTGTGTGTGTGTGTGTGTGTGTGTGTGTGTGTGTGTGTGTGTGTGTGTGTGTGTGAGAGAGAGAGACAGTGTGTTTCTATATTTATGTCTATATCTATAGCTATATACCTTTCTATCTATGGATAGGCTGATATTCACAGACACTTGCATACAACACAAGGCATATACTGCAGCCTTGTGTACTATACAAATCATTAGTTACTTATGAAATCATTATCAATAGGATAGCAGTGTACAATTAAGCAACGAGGATTTTCTTTGATCCATGTAAATGCAGTAGTCTGCAGGGGCAGTCTATTAAAATAACATTTACACATACCCAGTAATACTGCTCTGCATGTAATCTTTGGTAGCATAATGATTCACAGATGGCTGTATTATGAAAGATTGCAGTATAATTGAAAAAGTAAGCAACTATATGCAACTATTACCCATTCTACAGTAACAGACTGAGCAGGGCAAGATGAATAGAGCACAACAATTTTCCCTGAAGTCACAATCGCTTGAGTAAGAAGTCCATACAGTGTCTGTGTGTATGTGTGTATCAATGTGTATAACTGGGAGTGAGGGTTTGTGTGTGTGTGTGTGTGTGTGTGTGTGTGTGTGTGTGTGTGTGTGTGTGTGTGTGTGTGTGTGTGTGTGTGTGTGTGTGTGTGTGTGTGTGTGTGTGCATGTGTGTGTGTGTGTCGGTGAAAAAGTGTGTGAGCGTGTACATGTTTGTAGGATTCCACTATACCTGACTTGCTTGTGATCAGCTTACATATTATTGATCTCAGCTCAAATGAAAAATGACATAGTGAACCTTAGGGCTATCCTTTAACATGGGTCCTCCAGGTAAGCAAGTCCAGGTCTCATTGCTCATTGCAATGTGTTTTGAGATTATAATCTTTGGATGTAGCTTGCAGCCATGCAGCATGTGCAAGAGTATAAATGCATCATTGCTAAGCAACTGCAGTTTTGCTGTTCAGTGCTAGGTTTACAGAACAGCTGCAAACCACTCGGCAATTTATTAAAACAAACTGACACACAAAAAAAGAACTGAGTGCTTTTGCCCTTACAGAGGACTTTTTCAGAGTTAAAAACATCCAGGTTGTTTGTGACCTTTTAAAAACTTCTTTTGACCAATACCCTTACATAAATCAACCTCAACACTTCCTACCTAATTAAGAAATTGAGAAATAAATTTCATCCTCTTAAAAGGGACCAGTCCATTATAAGTATCCATTAAAATGGCAAAATAAAATAAAGTATATCATATGTGTCACGTAAGAATAATCATACAAATCTAAGGCAAGTTATCATAGGTACACAACATTATACATTCAATTTTGAATTACAGTATACCAGCTCTACGCTTCAATTCACTGACATTCAAAATGTGATCAATGACAATGAAGGGTTTCCAATGGGAGTGAATATGCATCGGGGATGAGCACTGAGCCAACTGATGTTCTTACTGCTGAAAAAGTACATTAGCAAACAGATCAGAAGGAAGAGACAAGCAAGCTTCTATCTACAGATGATGTAGCATTACAGACAGACTTTGAACAGAAGGTTTGGCAAATGATAGGGCAAAGGAATGCAAAAGTGAAGGCACACAGGATGAAACTGAGAACAGATAAGGCAGTTGTGTTGGAAAGAAATGGGAGAATCAAAAGAATATGAAAACAGATAGAAGGGAAAACAGTGGAACAAGTTAACAGCTTCAAGTATCAGGAAGGGGTAGTTGGGAAGGGAAGTCTAAATGAAGAGGCCAACATTAAAATCAGCCAACTGGCACAGTATCAGAGATATCGTGTGCTAAAAGAATGCCAAACAAACTGAAAAGTAAGGTGTACAAAGCAATGCGGTGAGCAATACTTCTGCATGGTACAGAAACCAGTACAGTAAATGCAGATCAGTTGTAGAGCTAGAGGTAAGAGGAAACAGGATGCCTAGCTGAGAGAAGTGGATTGCGTGGCAGAAGACCTGCAAATGTGTCAAAGAATAAAGGAAAATGCACTGAATCGAGAGAGTTGACAGCTGACACTACACCCTGACCTATGTAGAAAAAATTAGGCAAAAGGGGGGTGATAATCATAATGATAATGATGATCCAATATATATCTATATATCTATATCTATCTATAATATATATATATATATATATATATATATATATATATATATATATATATATATATAGGTCTACATAACCAAGACGACATAGCTGAAACCTCACAAAAACAAACTCTCAAAACACTGATAAGGAACTCCAAGAAACTAGCCACTTGCCCATCACCACAAAAAAGACAAACCAAAGCAAATCAAACACACCAAAGTGGGAGCTTTGCCAGTCACACCCCTCTTACTAAATATGCCAACTCTGAGATCACACTACAGTGGGTAAAGGGAAAAGTTCACCATAGTTGCTAAGTGGTTCTTTTTCCACATTAAAATTGTATAAATATGTACGCACACATGCATACATTACTACAGTAAACATACACACATATATAATAAATCCCAATAGTCAACCATGTAACCACAATCTTTCCAGCTCTAGGTTAATAAACAGCAAAAACGTACTCTGATATTTTGTATTAAATCCGATAGTTTATTGCATATGCACCAGGTAAGCGCTTTCACTACAGCTTCTTCAGACCATTAAAATTTAAAAACTTTATCACATTTATATAGCAGTCACATGCCGAAGAACAATTAACCAATTTTACATCTTAAAGCTACACCATTCACTAGTATTTCAAAGCATTTCAACAGATCTAACAAATGTTCCTAGTTTATACTTAATTGAATCATTCATCTTAGAATTTTGTGTCTACTTACTATTGTTAGCATTGTTTCTAAAGTAGATACTATACGTTTTCTGTGGTTAGTCATTTGAATATACTTCTGCTGTTAGTCATTTTAAGTATACTTCACGAATGTCTCTTCTCGTGACTAAGTTCATTTTCTAATTATTTTACTTGCCATATTTTAAATAAAAATACTTCAATTTCTTTATTAAAAGTGCACGTAAACTATAAATTTATGTGTGCATACCTAATAAACCTATATGTTTAAATTAATAATCCTTCCTTTATCACATTCTAAAAAGTTTTTCTAAAAATACATTCATAATGCATTTAGTATGCTTGTCTAGCCATAAGTTATGTCAAGATTCATTACTTTTATCTATTAGTTTCTTTAAACAAATTCCTATATGGCTAGGGAATGCCTTATATAAGGTCATGAACTTTGTGTGTGATGTCGTATAATGTTCTTAATGTCTTTTACTTAGCTATTAGGCGCCGCGATCTCAATACTGGTCTTAGTGAGGCTCTTTCATTTAAGCCTCTTCCTCTATCTGCTCTCATTTTCATAATCCAATCTATTTCTCTTCTCTACGTATTGTTCCTTATATCACCTTTCCTCACCATAGGAATTATGTTATCTATAACTCTGAAACTAAAAACATGTTCCTCCCCTTTTGTCATGACATGTTTAGCTAGAGCATTCGTATTATGTCCTATTCTAACTGCATAAAGATGCTCTCTGATTCTCGTCCGGAAACTCCTGTTGGTTTTTCCAACATAGAATAACGAGCATTTTTGACAAACTGCCAAATATACAACATGGATGCTACCACAATCTGCATTCACGTAAAACCTATAAGTCTGACCTGTGTCTGGGTGTATAAATTCATTACCTTCTTCTATGTATATACAAAAATTACATTTTCCACATCTACTTGTACCTGTATGTTCATTGTAGCCTATTTTAGTAACTGGATAACATAATAGTCTCTTAAGATTAAATTTGTTCTTGTACTGATATTTTGGTGTATCCCCTACTATATCTCTTAATTGTGGGTCCACCGTTAAAATACGCCAATGATTTTCTATCAGCTTCCTGATGCTTATATTATCGCTTGTATAGTACATCGGTATTTTTACATAAGGTTTAATACCCTTACATTGACTTAAAATATGTTCCTGCGCTGAATAGTAAGGTGCACCTGTGCTTTGTCTTATCAACTGCATGTCTTTCATCCCCTCTTTCACCTCTGACTCTCTGTATCCACGTTTAAATAATCTACTCTTGAATGCTTCCATTTCTTTTTGATAACCCTCTTCTGAAGCATTAAGTTGAGATATTTTAATACTCTGACCTTTTATAATGTTATTAAATATGTATGGTGGATCCATACTTTGTCGATGTACTAGAGTATTCCTATAACATTTCTTCCTGTATACTCCTGTGTTGACATACTTGTCCATAATTCTCTCGACATATACATCTAGGAACTCAATCCTATTATCTGAATAAGCAGATGTAAACCTGAGATGTGTTGTCATTGTATTGATGTTTTCCAGATATCTCGGTAAATCCAATAAATTGCCCTCCCACAGGAAAAAAATATCATCAACAAAACGCCGATAGAAAGGTATATTCTTTTGGTACCGAGCATCAAGGAAGAAAGCCTCTTCTTCCCACATAGCCAAGTACATGTTGGCATAGCTATTGGCACACGCTGAACATATATATCCTCACCATACACAAAAACGTTATTTTCCAGTATGATTTCCAAGAACATACATAGTAAATCTATCTTCTGTTCTGTGTATTCACTATATTTTAGTAAATATTTCTTGATGGATTCTATACCCATAGCATTGGGAATAATAGTGAACAGTTACTGCACATCTAGGGTTACCAAGATCATATCAGGTTTCATATCTCTATCTTGGAAAAATCCATATAAGTCTAACAGGAATTCCCTAGTGTCTTTAAGTATGTTCCTATTTTTATCTATAATTGGTCTAAGATGTCTTTCTACGTATAATGAAAAAGGTTCTGTGCACCATCCTCTACCAGAGACTATTGGTCTCTTGGGAGGGTTGATTCCATTTTTATGGGTCTTGGGTATCCATTGTATGGCTGGAATCATTGGATGTTCCACTTCTAAAAAACTAGGTAATTCTGTACTAATAATGTTACTACTTACTAGTTCAATTATAATGTTGGTAATATTTAATTTGATTCTTTCTACTTCTATTTTATTTATGGTGGTATATATTGTATCATTACTCAGCATTTTGTTCATGGTTTCTTGATATTTTATTTTGTCCATAATTACTAGAGCCCCCCCCCCCCCTTGTCTGCTGGTCTGAATACCGCTGTATTGTCCTGTTTTAACCTCTGTAATGCTTTACTTTCTTTAATATTCAAGTTACCTCTGTTTTTCTTATGAATATTTTTAGTATTCAACCCTCCGTACAACTTATACACATCTTCTTCCACCAAGTTATAAAACGCTTCTACTAAGGGATGATTAAGTGGTGTAAATTCACTAGTTTTTTTAAAAGTTTGCTTGTATTCATTTTCACCATTTCCAAACTGATACCTTAACATTACATTTCTGTTAAATATTTTGATATCTGTTAACACATCTGTAAGTTGACTGCAGGTAGTAGGAATAAAGTTCAGGCCTTTATTCAGTACATTCAATTCATCTTGGTCTAATACCCTCTCTGAAATGTTCCATACTAAGCAATCTTCATTTGATTCCACATCCTTTTTAATGTTTGATTGGACTCTGTCCCTGGAGAGTTTGTGCTTTTGTCGCCCTCGACTCATAGAGCTTTCTCTCCTGACCCCCTTCTCTTTGGCTATAGGAAGTGGGGAACTGTTGAAAAACCATGGCATTATTTTGTTCATCATTAACTCTGTTTATTGCCCCTGTAGAATTAATCTTTGGTCGTACCACTGGTAAATCTAAAATATTTGGTGAGTTACTGGTAAAATGTTCCTCCTGAACTTTCTCATTTAATAATGTCTTTTCTTTTTCTTTTTGTATATTATTAACATCAGATGCATTATTTCTGCTGGCATTAAGTTCTATATTTATTACTGAACTATTGCTGGTATCATTTTCTTTGACATTTTTTTTATTGCTACTTCTGTCATTACTACTTGCGGATGTATCATCATTAAATGACAGAAAAGTTTCTGTTGCTTTTCTTACACCAACTGGCGCTTGGCCTAGATTCTGATTTGGCCTCGGCCAGGTGAAGACATATCCTATATGGAAATCTTGTGTGTCCCTGTCTATCTTATTACATTTTTGTTGTAATAGACGTCTCTCATATGCTAAGATTCCATCTAGCATATTAGACAGGGCTTTATCAATAAGTTCACTAGGATAGTTTTTGCACAATGTCTCTTATTATTCAGTTACAACTTTAATCAGTTCTTCTTCTACTGGCCTGAAGAATTCTAATAACAGCCATAAATAGTTCTTGTTCACCTCAATATTAATTTTCTGCCACTTTGTAAGCAATTCCGGGTATTGCTCGCCATATGTGGGCATTTTCAATACTCGAAGCCCTCTAGGTATTATGCCCCTCCTGAGACATACCACAAAGTGTTGCCGCTGGGTGGATAAACGTTTTAATTTAAGAAAGTCTATCGCTAGTTTATCTACTGCTGTTTGCATGGATTCTAATACCTCCGTGGTCATTGAATCACTTATCCCACTACTGCCCGTTTCATATAGCAATAGTGGGTGAACATAATTTCTTATACACATTGCAAACTTATTCTTCAGGCTTTCGCCACTTTTATACATAATACCCATTCTTTTTTCAAATATCTCTGTACCTTGTTCTTGTCCTTTCGGACCACTTGTACCAACGCCAGTGGAAATCAGTTCTTCCGGTCTAACATACCCGACTGGTCTGTAGTTCAATTCGATACTCTCTGCACTTTCAGCCATGTCTCCATGGATTGCGAACAGATAAATCTTTGTGTAATAGAAAAAAGTAACCGCAACCAGCAGAGCAAATGCTTCCGGACTAAAAAAGTTCAGTATGTAATAAATCCCAATAGTCGTAGTCAGGAGGCAACCATGTAACCAGAATCTTTCCAGCTCTAGAAGGTTAATAAACAGTGAAAACATACTCTGATATTTTGTATAAAATCCAATAGTTTATTACATATGCACCAGGTAAGCACTTTCACTACAGCTTTTTCAGACCGTTAAAATTTAAAAACTTTATCACATTTATATAGCAGTCACATGCTGAAGAACAATTAACCAATTTTACATCTTAAAGCTACACCATTCACTAGTATTTCAAAGCATTTCCACAGATCTAACAAATGTTCCTAGTTTATACTTAATTGGATCATTCGTCTTAGAATTCTGTGTTTGTATATTAGGCGGTTTGTCAAAAATGCTTATCATTCTATGTCGGAAAAACCAATAGAAGTTTCCGGACAAGAAGAGCATCTTTATGCGGTTAGACTAGGACATAGTATGAATGCTCTAGCTAAACATGTCATGACAAAAGGGGAGGAACATTTTTTTAGTTTCAGAGTTATAGATAACATAATTTCTATGGTGAGGAAAGATGATATAAGGAACAATACGGAGAGAAGAGAAATAGATTGGATTATGAAAATGAGAGCAGATAGAGGAAGAGGCTTAAATGAAAGAGCCTCACTAAGACCAGTATTGAGATTGAAGCACCTAATAGCTAAGTAAAAGACATTGAGAACATTATGTGACATCACACACAAAGTTCATGACCTTATATAAGGCATTCTCTAGCTGTATAGGAATTTATTTAAAGAAACTAAAAGATAAAAGTAATGAATCTTGACATAACTTATGGCTAGACAAGCATACTAAATGCATTATGAATGTATTTTTAGAAAAACTTTTTAGAATGTGATAAAGGAAGGATTGTTAATTTAAACATATAGGTTTATTAGGTATGTACACATAAATTTGTAGTTTATGTGCACTTTTAATAAAGAAATTGAAGTATTTTTATTTAGAATATGGCAAGTAAAATAATTAGAAAATGAACTTAATCACGAGAAGAGACATTCGTGAAGTACACTTAAAATTACTAACAGAAGTATATTAAAATGACTAACCAAAGAACACATATAGTATCTACTTTAGAAACAATGCTAACAATAGTAAGTAGACACAAAATTCTAAGACGAATGATCCAATTAAGTATAAACTAAAAATATTTGTTAGATCTGTGGAAATGCTCTGAAATACTAGTAAATGGTGTAGCTTTAAGATGTAAAATTGGTTATTTTTTCTTCAGCATGTGACTGCTATATAAATGTGATAAAGTTTTTAAATTTCTGTTTATTAACCTTCTAGAGCTGGAAAGATTGTGGTTACATTGTTGCCTCCTGACTATGACTATTGGGATTTATTACATACTGAACTTTTTTAGCCCGGAAGCATTTGCTCTGCTGGTTGCGGTTACTTTTTTCTAATACACACATATATATTTATAGTTATAAAATATTCAAGAACTTTTCTCTTTGTATATCTGTATATATATGTATACACACACACACACACACACACACACACACACACACACACACACACACACACACACACACACACACACACACACACACAGACACGGGGTGCAGTTAAAATTGATGACAATTCAGTGTTAACAGTGAACTGCAGTATCAATATGTCAACTGTTCAGAATGATGACATTAAAAAATGTAGATAGTTCAGAATGTAGACAGAGGTAAGCGGGCTGGTTTTAGTGGTGGGAGTGTGCATGAGTATTGGCAGGTTAGGTTTAGACTAAGGGTTAGCTAGGGGGATAGCATTCATGTCATGGGTGTTTTTGGTGCATTTCTGTGTCTAAACCTATATTGTGTAGTAGTAGTTTTATAGAATTTTTTTTTCTAAGTTAAGGTACAGGATTAGGGTTAGGGATCCTGCCCCTGCTCATAACCCTAATTTAATTTAGAAAAACATGTTCCATCATATTACTAACACGCACGACAGGCTCAGAAACAGATGCAAAGGGAAAAGTTACATGACAGGTGCATTTTCTTAACTGAGTACTCTCCAGAGTGCTGACTGCCATACACCAGAACCTGACTGTTTTATGCTACAAAAAGCAGCCCAAATTAAACTTTTCACTTTTTTTCCTTAGGAAGTGAAGTATGTTTTTAAAATCTGCCTAGCACAATACAAATGCAAAAGACTTTATGAAAAGATATTGACAGAAAAAAAGAGCTGAAAGGAAAACTTAATTCAATCTTAGGGTATACCTAGCAAGAAATGTATTACAGCAACATATTTCTTCTATTTATGTCCCCTTGTTACTTTAGAAATTAAAATTCTGGCACATGTTATCAAAACTGTGGTAAATGTAAAATAAAGTGGATAGACAATAGCTCACATGTTGTTAGCATTAGTGGATATATCTGACTTTTAACCAAAATAGTGATATTATAACATGTGTGTAAATGTTATAACATGTGTGTAAATACCCGTGGCGGTGGTGCTGCGGTAGTGTTGTTGCCTCACAGTAAGACGCTGTCCGGTTCGATTTTCAGCTAGAGCGTCTTCTGCGTGGAGACATGCATAAATGGGTGTACCTTCATTGAAGGTTGTGCATCAGGCCTGGCAAGCCGGTACATAAAAATCAACTGCCAATCATTAGTGGACCAGAGTTCCGCTGTGGCGACCCCTAACCGGGAAAAGCCGAAAGACACAAACAAACAAATAACATGTGTGTAAATAAGTATTCAGAACCCCCCTATAAAATTATCAATTAACTGGATTAGAAACCTGCATCATCTGTCTTATTTCTGTAAACTTAATTCACTTACACCTTATGTCACACAGAAGGTTACCTGACAGGTGCATTTTCTTCACTGAGTACTATCCAAAGTGCTAAGAGTCATGTATGGGCACTGGGCTTGTTTGCACTATAGAAGGCAGCCTAAATTAAAATTTTCACTTTTTTCCTTAGGAAGTGAATTGATGTTTGCTGCTAGTGAATGCTGCCAGGCAAGAGTTAGCAATGCCAAATGGAGTGCAAGTGTTGAAGAGAAAAGAAAAAAAATGTACTTAAATAGAAGAAACATTATGGAACAATTAGTTAAAATGTACTATTCTGATGTTTCCGCAAATTATTTTGTCTTGCAACATGAACACATATGATCCTTAAATACCATTATGTTTCCACAAACAGCATGCTCTCTGCATTTGAACCAGAGGACACCAGGATGTTCACAGCACACACTTGTGATTAGCAGTATATGCTGCAGATGCATACATATAATGTGAAGAGAAAAGCAGATAACATGTACTCAAGATGTGACATACTATCAGCTGACATTACAGGTGCAATAGAACCAAATTCTGATAGTTGTCCTGCATAATTTGCAGTTAGATGTTTGGATGTCTGTGTTATTGGCAACAGTTAAGCTAATCTTTCCTAACACAATGCTAAATTAAAAGGGGCAACACTCCATCTCTTTTCTTTATCTTGTAAGCATCATTCACTTATCTATGCTTCTCTATGAGATTTGCTTTACTGTTGATATATTTTTCAGTGAGTAATGTAATTTCTTAGAGCTGCAGAAAAAAAATACTCAGAGGCAGAAAGTGTGTACACAAACTATTACAAACTATTCATACAAATGTTAGGAATGTTGTTCTCTTTATTCAGTCAATGCACTCACAGACTTTTTGACAAGTCTTTTCTCCATAACATACTCTTCGTAAGCAGACAATAAAATAAAACTGACTGTGAAATTCTGAATGTTCCTGCAGTCAGACTAATTATTCACATTAGTAGGTCCTTATCAGGTTAACACTTATCATTGCTTGTCCTTGCATTGCTAGTGTGTGCACATAGTCACACATGTCCTTACATCATGTTTACCTGACCTGCACTTGGTGCAGATTGTGGAATTCATGAATGAATGCTAATGAGTTCACATCTTATTTGCATACTCACAGTGCTGGGAGGACTGAATCTTCACTATATAAATGTAATTGAGTAGATAAGGAACTTATCGTAAGGGAGTCTGTTTGGATCCACAGAGCTCAATACTGTCATATTCTTTAAAAATCTGTTTCTACTTTAACAGCCGACTTGCTGCAAAGCTAGTTTTTTTTTCTGTTTTTTTTTTTTTTTACAAATTGTTGTATTTAACCTTAATGATGGATTGTATTTTATAACACTGCTATTAGTTTACTGTCTGCATTATCCTGACTGTTGCCATAGAAATGCATATCATTTATTTATTAACCCCTAAAAACTTTCTAAATAATACTACCTGACATTTAATGGGAAGGTTAATCTAGGAAGCTGACCATTTAGTGCAGAAGGCTGTTTTATTACTTGTTAGAAAGGTTGTAGGTTTTTGTATTATTGGCTCATAAAATTGTGTTAAGCCTGTGCTGTATATCTGGCTGGCCTCCAACAAAGTGGATATCACATTTTTCCTTAAAAGGTGTGCATTATTTTTGTTAACACCACAGTGTACTACAGGGTTACTGAAATGTTTGTTGTCTTAGCAATGTTTTATAAATTTCTTTTATTTTTGGCAGTTGGGGGATCTGTATCAAGTTGTGTGTACTGACATGGAGCCTTAATCTTTCATATATTTTGAGTATGATGGAGAGATACATTCATATATATTTTTGTTTTGTTAGCAATTATTTTTGGGTTACTTAAGTTTTTTTTTCCTTTTATGTTTCATTTCATGCAGAGCTGTAGTGCCCAGGAGATCTGCACCATGTAAAAAGCTACAATGGCACTGAGAATGATGTTATGATTCAGGCACCGTGTTGCCAATTTTCATTCTTCTTAGAAAGAGGCAGAGATGTCAAGTCTACTCACGACCATACCTGGGAGCAGTTGGTCAATAATGTTAATGAGCTGGAAGGCCATGGATGTACATATTCCAAAATAACACACAGGGCCATTGATATGATCACAGAAGTCAGATGTCAGACAGCTGCAATTGCCCATGAATCTATGGCTACAGGGGGTGGTCCTGCTACCTAGAAGCAACTGACTGAAACAGAGTAGTTCCTGCTCACTGACAGAGAACCAAACAGCTCAGGACATGATTCACACAGAATCATTGATGTTAGGGCTGACATGGAAAACAATTCAAGTATGTCTACTGCAGAACTTCCAGGTAAATGGAGGAGAAGTCAGATGGACAGTAAAGTTTTGTATGAGATGTGCCTTATTCTGCAGCTGTAAAGAGAATTGTTTTCTGTTTCTTGTGTTATTTTGTGATGCTTATAACCCATGTCTCATCTCCATTTCTAGGATCTAGGCACACCTGTTTTTTTTTTTTTTTTTTTGCATGACTATCTGCACATAATAAGCACACCTTCTGTATTCTTACTAATGTACAAAGGTAGATGCATGTGTAACTGTAATATATTTGTTTTTATTGCATTAGCATCTCTTAATTTTTAATATGCATTTCACATAGGATTGATCATTGTTTATTCTGTTTATCTCTTTGCTGTGTTGATTACTTGTATCACAGTAGATCTTGCCAATGGCCAAATGGAGCTCCTACTGCCTGATGTCAGAGTATTGGTAGCATCTGATGATGATGGTGGTGATGAAGAGGCACAGTCTGGTGGTACAGAAGGTCAGGATGACACTGAGATTGTGCCTCGAACATCCCCTTCCCCTATTTTGGTCACAGTCAGTATGCTTATGCATACCCATGACACAGAGACCTTAGACAAAGGACAGGATGAGGGTAACATAGTTGATCAGAGTAATGTAGTTACTCCAACTGCAGAATAGGTTGATTCTCCCCATAGCCTTTGTCGGGGTGAGGTGCACATATGCAGGTTGAAAGACATGCTCAGATAAAACCTGCTGTCCACCCTCCTCCTGATTTTGGTGTATCAGTAGGTGCCACACAATGTATGCGTAGGGCCATTACAGAAGTGCAGACATGTTCCACAAGGGCCTTGGAAGCAATAGTATGAGTACTAGATGTGCATTCTAATGTTCAGGACTGCCTCAGCCATGCAGGTAACTTCTTGGACAGTGTCTGTAATGGAACATCTGCATGGGGAGGTAACCTACACATTGCCAAAGAGTCACTACACTGTGTGGCATTAGCTGATGTAGCTATTCAAGATCCTTCTCCTGTAGTAGAAGTACGTCTACTACTCAATCAGTGATTGCTGTATCCACACCTAGATGTGGTTGACCATGCAGTGATGGTCCAGGATGTAGTCATGATCAGAGCTTGTACAGCTGACATTGCATGCATTCATGTACCACCCAAAATTCTAGCCAGGGCCAAGGAACTAGAAGTGCAACTCTTGGTAGAAGTAGTTCTCATGGTCAGGGGTGATGACTCTGAAAATACTAGTCAACCATGCAAGATTCACATCTGTTCAAGATGCAGGAATGTAGTGCTAGTATGGTGTTTGATTTCGTTCATGCAGACACACACACATTCAAATAACACTTGCCCATACCACCTCATGCACATACACACATACACTCTTCTTATGTAAGAAGTACTGTTTACTACTATGCATATCTTCCTTTTGGCCCTGCAAACTGGATGATTAAGCAAAATTTTTTTTGTTTTAATTGCACACACTTACTTCTTTGCTGCCTGGCTTGACCTCCTGACACCCCCCCCCAACTGGTGCAAGGGATGATGACTGAGCCCTGCCTTTGCATATTTCTTTGTGGCTTCAGATTGCATACTTGTCTGATGCACTAAGTGAATAGCTAATGCTTGCTTACTCAAAACCTTCCTTTAATGTAAATGTATTCCAAAATAAATATTTTTAATGATTGTTGAGAATCGTTCATGAATGATTGCTTCTGTAGTTGTTATCCCTCACAATATTTATGTTGGTATTCTTAGCAATGCAGTCAAAGTAGATAATTAAAAAAAAAAAACCTGTGTTGCCCATATCCTTACCTGGCTAGGAGGAAGCTTCTCTGTTCACCAGTGAGAGTGGGGAGCTTTGAGCAGCCTATCTGTCCCTGGAGGAGTGGTCTCAGCCCTGAAACTAGTAGCTTATTGGCCACTTTGAGTCAATTCCTATCTCTTTCAGTTTCCCTGCTTTAAAACCCACATTTGCATAGTTTTGCATGATTTTGCGCATAGCGCAGCATCGGGCAGTGCCATTTAAATGGGTTTAAACTATTCCCGGCTCCACAATGTCTGCTCTTCACTTTTTCCCTTAGAACTGTTCTAAATCTCAAAGTAAGCACTCTATTTTCATTCTAAAGCCCTGCAGTTGCTCATATAAGTAATCTTATAAGTAAGCACTAATAAACTAAAGCACTACACCCTGTTATACTCCCTTTAAGTACTTGGCTCCCTATTGGTCCTTTTTGATCAGTCAAAAAGTAATTCCTTATACTATTCTGGCATGTCCAAAAGTCAGTTTTGGGTTTACTCTCCAGTCCAGCTGGTGAATCTGGGAATCTTGAGGCAATGTTACAACTGCCTTATGTACACAGACCACCCTCTCCTCCTCCCAAAAAGCTCAAATATATGTGAGAGATACAACTATATAGCCAAACTGGAGGCTGAGCTCTCTCAACCCAGTACTGGCGCAGACAGTCACGAGGAGAAGGTAACCATACACACCACAAATCCAGTCTCACATAGACCTATCGCAACAGCAAACCAAACACATAAACACACAAAAACATACTCGGAGGCTCTAAATAAAAATCTGCCCAAGCAGCAGAGACCTCCAAAGCAGACAGCCAAGCAACCGCTACCCCACAACAATACCCACGTATCACATAGTTCACAAAGTCAGTGTGCCATACAGTCACAGCCCTTAAGGCTAAACAACAAACCTAATACACTTGTAATAGGTGACTCTATTGTCAGACACACTGACGTCCCACTCACCAGGCTGAACAAGGAGAAGGTCACTGTAAGCTGCCTGTCGGGTGCCAGGATCCGGCACATAACACAAGCACTCAGGTCACGCCAAAGCAAGTACAAATATGACTCCATCATTGTACATGCTGGTGTGAATGACCTGAGACATACCTCCCTGGACTACATTTTTTATTTATTTTATTTTATTTATTTATTTTACATGAAAAGAGACATAGAGGAACTCTCTGATCATGTAGCCCAGGCCGGTATGACCCTGACCTTGAGTAGCATCCTACCCTCACCAAGAATGATGCCACAGTATAAAGACAAAATGATCAATTTTAACAATTGGCTAAAGTATTGGCGTCATTCAAAGGGGATCCAGTGTCTGTCAGCCTGGGATGACATGCTCAACAAGCCACGTTGCTTCCCTAGGGACGGCTTGCACCTGTCACCCCTGGGCTTTTGAATACTGGCTAAGGCTCTTGCCACCCCCAAAGTGCCTTTTTTAGGCAAGGCTCAAAAGACAAACCCACCTCCATAGACAACACAAGGAAAAAGAAACTAAGGGTAATGCTGCTAAACACCAGAAGTCAAAACCTCAAGATACACGCACTCGAGGCTCTCCTCAGTATGGAGAATATCAATATCTGTGCAGTAACAGAAACCTGGATCAAGGCACCCGAGAGTACCCCAGCACTACCAGGTTATACCTCATACCATGCTTTTCGGCCCCAAAACTCAGACTGAACCACAAAAGGAGGGGTATTCATCAAAGATACCCACACCTCCAGGTTAGTGGCACTGTACAAAGCATCGAAGACCATCCATGTGCAACTAACAGTGGGCAAAACTGCCTTTCAGTTTGTAGCCTGCTGCAGACCACCCTCCCAAACTCAGGAACCCCACTCAGCTTTCCTGAGAACACTGGAGAATATGAAGGTCTCTCCAAATACCATTATATTGGGTGACTTCAACTACCCAAACATAGACTGGGAGCACTACTCAAGCCCAACACCGTCACCCAACGGTTCCTAGAATTTATAAACTCAAATGCTATGGAATAACTGGTCACCACTCTCACAAGAGGGGAAAACATATTGGACCTGATCATCACCAACATGGGGACTCTATGTTCCATACCAGAGGTATACCCCTCATTGGTAAGATCTGACCATAAATAAATCTCACTGAACATCCATATCCCATCCCCACCCCCAGCCAAGGAAACCACGGTGAAGAACTTCTCAAAAGCAAACTTCACACTTCTCAAAACCGAGGTGGAATCCTTCAAAACCCCCGGGCCAGTGGAAAATACGTCCTAAACCACAGAATTCTTTACAAACACATTCTATGGACACCTACAGGAATGCATGGATCATGCTATCCCAAATAAAACCAAGACTCACTCCTCCAAAGGCAGGAGACCTGTCTGGTGGACCCCAGCCATAAATAAGCTATACAACAGAAGGAGGAAACTACTACATGATAGATCAAAATCCCAAAAAGGGAAGGCATCTCTGATCAGTACTAGCAAGAAACTATGATCCCTCATAAAATCATCTAAGGCCAGCTTCGAAAGAAAAATTGCACAAGACAGTAAAGATAATCACAAGGCCTTCTTTAGTTATGTCAGGAACTTGGGTGGCAACTCCCAGATATGCTCTGAGTTAGTACAAAATGACAAAAAAATACGCTGAACCCACAGACATTGCCAACATCATGGCAGACAGGTTCAGTGCAAACTTCTCCCCCCCTTCCCCCCAAAAGAGCAAATGTCTATCCCAACAGAGTGTAGCCTCCCTGACATCACAGATGCACAGGTGAGAGCTGCCCTCTCCAAAGCAAAAAACACAGCATCAATGGGACCGGACGGTGTCCCAGGCTGCGTCTTACATGAGCTCCAAGAAGAACTGAACCCTCACATAAAGTCACTGTTCAATCTCAGCCTTACTACATGATATGTACCCAAGGAATGGCGTACAGCAACAGTGGTCGCACTCCACAAATATGGTGCCACAACGGACCCCAGAAACTATCGCCCTATAAGCCTGACTAGCCTGGTCAGCAAAGCTATGGAGCGTATCATCATGGAACTCATCAACAAAGACATTGGGAACCTCCAAACACTGGATCCTACCCAATTCAGCTTTGTTAAGGTCAGATCTTGCTCTTGAACCTGGTCGACTTCTTTGAAACAGTCACCAAGGTCATAGATGAAGGGAAGGTAGTCTACACAGCCTACCTGGACCTCGCAAAAGGCTTCGACACAATACCCCACTCGGCATCATAAATAAGCTCACCAGCTTAAATATCAACCCCTATGTCACAAGATGGGTTGCAAACTGGCTCAGGGATATAACCCATATGGTCAGAATTGCAGGTGCCATGTCAGACTCTAAAACAGTTACAAGCGGCATCCCACAAGGCTCAGTCCTGGGACCTCTCTTGTTCGGTATATATTTCTCTGAGGTACAGGCTAACATGGGAGGACTATGGCTGAGCAAGTTCGCAGATGACTGCAAACTGGGTGCCATAATCGACTCACCAACTGACACAAGCATCGTCCAAAAGGGTCTCACAGAGACAGATAACTGGTGCCAGAGCCATGGCCTAAAGCTAAATGCCAAAACACACATAGTCATCCCCTTTGGGAAAAAACAAAGTGCCCACAAATTACCACATAGGTGGTAATCCATTAAGTATGGAAGATGTAATTAGGGATTTGGGGACCCAAGTAGATAGCAATCTCTCCTTTGACAATCACATTGCCAAAGTGGTTAGAAAAACCTTCTATATAGCCCACCCTATCACGAAAGGGTTCACATCTAGATCAAGAGAGGTCATTGTGCCCCTCTACTCATCACTCATCAGGCCCATAATTGAATACAATGCCCCATTTGGGATGTACCTTACCCGACACCTGCAGCAACTGGAAAGACCCCAAAATTACCTCACCAAGAGGATCAAGGGACTCAAACAGATGCCCTACGCAGTTAGGCTAAAGAAACTCCAGCTCTACTCAGTTGCTTACCGCCTACTAGAGGCGATCTGTGCCTGATGTATAAAGCCATGTCCAACCCAGAATTAATGGACAAGCTCCACCTCGAGAAATCCAAATCCCTTAGAGCATGCGGGACTTAAACCTCAGCACAGAAATAAATAGGACATGCTGGAGGGACAGATTCATATCCCAGAGGCTCCCCTCACTCTGGAACAAAATCCCAATCCATGATAGGCAGAGCCCCTCAATGACCCTCATCAAGAGAAATTTTGACGAGTGGATGGGAGATTGTAGGTTTACCCCTGGGATCTCTTCTGTGTCCCTACTAGACAGAGGCACAGTAAACTAACCTTAAAAGGGCTATCTTCTATAACCTACTATACAGAGGCACAGTCAACTAATCTAAAAAGGTGGCAAAAGCCAAACACACTCTGGCTAGGCTTATAAATGCCCTAGGGAGATAGCCTAGTATCAACCTATGAACCTATGAACCTAAGTATTGCTTGTTGTTATACAGGTGCAAATGATGCTACCATTCACCTGCTCCCTGGTTTATCTACAGTGATCAACTGAAATTCTTGAAGCATAGTATTCCGCAAAATCCATAGCTGTGTATTTCAAAGATAGTCATCTATTGCCGATATTACTCTACACCTTGGACATGTTCCAACTTAGAGACATATGTCAGTTTGCACATGACAGTAATCAGTTATATAACTCTGTTGTTTTTTTTCAATACAGGTTACAGACTTACCTTGTTAATACTGCAGGCACAAGATGTATCCTTGGGGTTGTCTCTTTCTGATATTAACAGAACATAACCATTACATGATTAATTAAAGGGTGTGCAGTTTTGAAAGCATCAGTTTTAATATTTGTAGTGCTTAGGCTCTTAGGTAGTGTCTTTCCTATTCTTTACCCCTTACCCAGAGCCATGGCATACTGTGCATGCCTATGTCTGCCAGCAGCATCTGTGGCTGGCAGTTCTCCCTCAGACTCCTTATCTGTATCTGCTGGAGCTGCTAGCTTTTCCTGTGGCCCTAGGAATTATGCTTTTGCCCCTACTTGTCCTTGTTGAAGCTGTTTCCTGAAAATGATATTGGCCGACATGGACCAGACTGTGAGTATTTCGGCAGAGGTATCTTGGTCATACTGTAGGGCACTGCCTGCTGTGTCTAGACAGTGGTACCTTGATTTTATCAAGCCAAATAAAAATTCTATGACATTCCTAATTTGAGCATGAGCATTGTTGTATACTTGCTCAGTGGGGTTATGTGGGTTTCTCATGGCTATCATGAGCCAAGGTTCTAGTGCATAACCTGCATCCCCCATTAGATGGCCCTGTCATAAGTCACCCTTAATAAACCTTGTGTACAGCTTTCAAATGTGCCATAAGAAGCATGAAAACTGATTGAATTAACTGCACAGACATTCCAGATAATCCCTTGGGCATTACAGATGGCCTAATAGTTTATAGAGTGGTTTCCTTTCCTGTTAATATACATACTTCACTCTTCACTGTGTGGGTTTTTTATTTCTATGTGTGTGTGTGTGTGTGTGTGTGTGTATGTGTGTGTGTGTGTGTGTGTGTGTGTGTGTGTGTGTGTGTGTGTGTGTGTGTGTGTGTGTGTGTGTGTGTGTGTGTGTGTGTGTGTGTGTGTGTGTGTGTGTGTGTATGTTTGTGTGTGTGTAATTTATGGCTCCTAAACCTTCAGGGAAATGTGGAATTGCATAATATTGCTGCATGTTTCTTAGTCTCCCTTCAGGGATGCATGAGATACAGATATGCTCTCTGCATGTTGTAGCAGTGCATTTAGAAGCTGATGTAATATACTGGACGTTGAGGCTTCTGATACTCATAATATATCCTTCATGGGTCTTTGTAAAGTACCTGTAGCTAGTATATGTAAAGCTACACATACCTTTGTCTCCACTGGGATAGGTTCTCCACTATTTCCCTGGACCCCCCAGTGATGGTGATAGAGGTTGCATATTTCCTCTGGTGTTACTCTGTTTGCCCAAAATCAGTCTACAATTTCTGTGTCATGCAGTCCATGGTAATTCAAACAGGATCTAAACACCCTTCTTCTTCTTGACTGAGATCTTCCAGTAGCAGCAGCTTGAATTAAAGCCTGTTGCACATATAGGTTAATGATGACAGCATAAAACCCTCTAACATGTTATTTTTTTTTCTAAGTGCAAGTGTGGATGTAGTTCAAAGAGTTTGGGATGTCATTCCAAATGGCTACACTGACTGTACATGATTGCTTTGTAGGTTCCTGAATAGCTCAGCCATGTTGGACTGGCTAATCAGCATGCAATTCAGCTACTTATGTTTTCATTTGCACATTCTGCCTTTTACTCTTGTTTTGAGGCTCTACATTAAGTGTAGAGTCATTTAATGAATACCAAACAGAATGCTATCATGTGTGTAGTGCCCCCACTGTGTACACGATAACTGTACTTTAGTGTAGCCATTCATGAATCTGGCCCATTGCCTGACTCATTATTAATAATTTCCATGCATTTCAGATATTTACTTTTATCACTGTAGATTGCTTGTTACATTACTCTGTGCATGGAGATTTTATACCTGCACCTCTACTGAAAAGGAACTTCTTCCTCAGTCAGACTATCCTAGCCAATAAATATAAATAAGAAAGCAACAATCAAATAAATAAATACATTTTCCTACTGTTTTCATGGTGAATGCAAATAAAATACATTTTTGCTACCACTTTTTTGAATATGTTTTAAGTGACTGGGATATATTCCTCTTCTATCTGTAGTTTTAATGCTTCTTTTTTGGTTTCTTGGTTATTATTTCTGGGGATATTCAGAAAATAAGTGTAACATCATGACACAACAGTAAATGCTGCAGTAAATTCAGTGTGGCATGGCTAGATGCTGGCAAGGCATGCATGAGTGGAAAACAGAGCCATCATGCCAGGGACAGAGCTGCATAATGAACTTTTGCAGCTGTGATAATGAGAATACCGATACTGCTGGAGTGGCCACACTATAAGCAATCATGTGATTCAAGGGAAAGCATCAGGTATATGGCATTCCAAATGTTATGCATTTTTACATGTGCATTGAAACACCCACGTAGTTACAAATAGCACATCACATTAAGTTCATACAAGGACACCACAGTAAAGTGCCAAGAAATGTCATCATATGAATTAGATGAAAAGCAGAAGACAGTGCAGACAGAAATGGGGAAGACCGAGCAGAGGAACACATAGAAGTACCTCAGGAAGGCAGGAAAGGTGGGGGAAGAAGTGCATTCCTTTTATAGGTATGGATGCCCATATTTTATTTTAAGAAGAAAAGTAATGGGGAAGATAGAAAGGAAAGGCATAGAGAGGGAAGCAAAGGTGGACAGTCAGGCATACAAAGCAGACTAAGACTGACAGAGGAGTTTGTGACACATAGGGGGCAACACTGGAGACATATGGCTAGCACAGGGTAACCACCTCATGATGGTGAAGATTGCACTGCAAACGGGACAGGAAAGGACATATGAGGATGCGGAACATAATGATGGAGGATTGGGAGGTATGTGGATAACATGTCTGATCAACCTTATGGTGAACACGCTCAGATTTCAGTTATCTGCATGACTGACATGATTGATAGGAGTCCTCTTCTTGTGACCTGGCTGATGAAACTGGCTGACTGTGTGACTCAGTCATCTCCACAAGGAGATGCTCCATGGTGCTAATGTAGACATTCAGCTACCAGTCTGCCTTAGTCAAGACCAACTGCTGCACTCCCCTTTGGGTGACTCAGGAGGGCCACACCACTCTCAGAAGAACAACCTTCTCCCCCACCATGCAAGATGGCATTAGAGGCCACCAGATAACCCTACAGGTTCATTTCTACAAGGTGTTATTCCTCACTCTGTACAGAGGCAGGTCTGCATACAGCATATCATTGATAAAAGAAGGCCTGATGTATAGTGCCAAACCAAGAACAGAACACAAGTATTCTTGTAATATTAAAGTAACTCCGTCTCCCTAATCTCAGGTTGACCTCTTCTTCCAAATATTGAGAAGGTCAGGGTGGTAATGCTAAAGGTAATTATACATAGACTTCTTACAAGTGTGGGTGATGCCAGTGGCTTTGGCAAGCTCATATCAAGCCTCAGTTTTATGCATGTGGTTTTCATACTTCTCAAACAGTCAGCCCCTATGACCCTTGAGCAGCAGGCCATAGGTTCATACTAGGCTAACTACCCTTGTGGGATGTTTTAAGCCTAGCCAGTTACCCCCATGTGACCATCAAACCCTGCACTTTGTGTCTGTAAGGTAAACGCCTTAACCATTAAGCCAGCCTCCCACCTCTCTAGCAACATCTTCCTCTCCTTTTTGCACCATGTGAGAGCTCTGATGAACTCAATGCCTGGAGAATCCATGTCCACTCTGCAGGTCTACATTAGGAGGATAATGGTTGCCTGGTATGCACAATTACATGTACTGGACATCACATGATGCGCATCACCCGGGTAGCATGGTAACACAAAGCAAAGTATCATTGGTATGGCCAGGTGGCATGAAGGTTTCACAATGACTATGTGCAAACTCTCATTACACAAGCCATCCTAGCCTGAAATGACCGGACACTAGCATTAAGTTTGACTAAATACACATTGTTTTATAGCCTAAATTCAAACACTACAGTATTAAATCAAATCACTAGTATAATTAAAGTGATACAAAGTCCATTTCAGCAAGACAAAACACATTTGTTATATTTTAGGAGAACAGATTTTGGCAGGCAACTAGAACTGGTTTAAGAGAACTGGAATATGTTGGATATGAGAATGTATTGCCATATACATAGACTGAAGGCTGATAGTACTACTGACACAGGACCTCAGGACTGTTGTGACCACATGGGGGAGCATGAAAGTAACAGAGTGAGTAAATGATCATTGCGGTGTGGTGGTAGCACAGCACAGAGCGTAACTGGATTGACATGCTGGAGAGGCCAACCTGACAAGGGTCAGGCAGGACAAGTTGAAATCTGACTTCGGGTGTGTCGGACAGTGAACAGGATAGGACAGGTCACAATCCTGATAGAGGATCTTACCATGGCACTGCACAGAGAACATGATCAGTCTAGTTTAGTTCACAGTTCTTCTACTGATGATTTACCAATTTGAGCACAGGAAACATAGCCACTTCAGGTCACAGTTTTGCAGTGGGGAGTCACCCTAACAGGACACAGGGAACATGGTCAGACCCATTCACTGTCCTGCTCTGTAGGGTTCATAATAGCATACTGCATGCCAATAGACTGCATAAAATGCTACAGGAGATATGAGGCCTCCAGTACACCAGTCAGAAAGTAAGCTGTCAATACAGATCTGGTAGACATCAAGCATAGCAAATACATTCACTTCTACCACGATATGGCACAGTGTTAGAATGATTACACTATAGTACCACATAGGGTTGGAGCTGAGGGTAATACTGAGAAAATCGTTGACTTTCATGGACATCTGTGTAAACACACACTGATCCACATGAATAACACTCTGATCCATAGAGTTACAATTGCAGACATTTCAGCAGTTTAACAAACATAGATAATACAAGAATAATAATTACATATATTAGTATACATAGTGCTCCAGTTATAGATATTTCACAGTTTTAACAAACATACATGATACTATGTTGATAGGAAATAATACAAAAGTAGAAAACATACATTGCATTTCTTGGGAACTAAAGTCTCATCATAGTTCGTATTGCTACAGTTGCAGTTGAATTACTGGAGAGGGTTATACACATACAGTTGTAGTTGTTACAAGTGTGATTGAAATGATTAAGAGGGTTATAAGCTTATCAGATGAGGTTAATATTGCCTGATGTTTAAATGAAGAGGTTAGGAGATTCTTTGGGAAATCAAGAAGGCCTAGCCAGGGGAGTTACAAGAACATAGCCAGGTGTCCACTAAGTGTGATTTGAGGAGCTTTTTGAATTGTGATAGAGAGCTGTTAGAAGTTATTGGGGTTGGCAGCTCATAGGCTATATATTTATAATTTAGCATGTAGCAGCTTGTATGCCACATGGTGGTGGGAGTTATGCATATAGTCCAGCCATTTTACACATATGGTATCTGTACATTAACAGGTTCCAGTGATAGATGATTCATTCCAACAGGCCAGAATATGCCTGATGTCAATGGTTCACTTGTGGCTGATGATGATGTGTGTGGCACAGTCTGGCCACACAGTGATATTGTCAGCATTACTGAAAATGGGGTTGGGCAGGTACACTCACATCAACTACAGCTGAAATGAAATTGGGGGGGGGTGAGATGAATCTCTAGCATCCTCTGTATTCATTGCTGGATGTCTCATCCATGTCAACCTACACAGGTGTCACCAGCAAAGATGGCATCCAAAGATTGCATTGCCTCTGTAATGTATGCACTTCACACAGAGGAAATGTTTTTAGGTGATCATTGCCATAAGACCAGAGTTTCACCCTTGGTGTCAATCATCAGATATGCAAGTTATAGAGCCAGCCACAGACAGCCACTGTTCACACCATGCCAAAGATATTGCATGCGCAAGCTGGCCTGCTTGGTGAACTGCAACATTTTCAGGGACTGCAGGACATCCTACAACTTGTCCAGAGTGACTTGTATATAGGGTCTTAGAGCAGACATGCCTGTTGAAAACATTGTGGCATAGTTGATGGCCATTGATGTATTATGAGGATGTGAGAAATTGACCACCATGGCCATACTAGCAGATGGATGCACCCTGCATGGTTACATGCCAGGCTTATGCAGATGCCAAATACCCTTCCAGAGTCAGTTTCACTGTCCCCGCCATATCTGGCTGCCTGCAATCCTGGATGTGGATTCTCCCATGGTTGTGTCAAGCAATCATCTGGCTCCACCACAGGTATACCACAGAGAGCAAAATAATCAGGGATCTGCAGTTCAGTGTCATCACACTCCCATATAGTTCTACTACAAGCAGTCGAGACTGACTTTCAACTGAGGTGTCAATTGTGGGGCCACATTAGGGTCCCCATTTTCACCCTTGATGTGGTACATTATCACCTAGACAAGGTGCCCCCAACCCAGATGTTAGATTTTATGAATATTAGTCTGAAATTAATTATGTTGTAAATATGCTGAAAGAAAAAGCTTGCTTAAATGCAGAAACAGAGTTTAGTAATATGTGATCAGCAGTCATATTAATGACCATGGCTTGGAAAAGGAATCTGCTGAATGGACATTTTTCCCTTACAGATTTAAAAACAGGATGTATGCAAGAGCAAAAATGCAAAATCTGCTTTTAAAGAACACTGACATGCTTTTCTGCATATATAAAAGATGGACACAATATGTTTCCTAAAATAACAGGATGGACACAATATGTTTCCTAAAACAACAGGATATGTTTATGACACTGTGACAATGTGTTTTCTCAGAAATATGTTTTTCTGCATGAAAAACAGGATATGGCACAAGAACAGATGTTTTTTATACAAAGATCCAAATAAAATACAGGATGTTCACACTGTCAGAAAAGCTGATCTCTGACAATGTGTTTTCTCAAAAATATGTTTTTCTGCATAAAAAACAGGATATGCTTATCAGCATTGGCACAAGAACATATGTTCATATACACAGATCCAAATAGAATACAGAACAATGTGTTTCCTCAAAAATATGTTTTTCTACATGGACATCAGGACACTGTTACAGGATATTCACACTGTCAGAAAAGCTGGTCTCTTACAAGACATTGTTAAACAAGGAAGCTTAGTATTGTTTCTACAGGACTAAAACTGTATATAAAGAGCTGTATAAATCCAGTTATGTTAGAGGTATGGTAGGGACACAAGTCCTAAGGTAAATGTTATATCTCTCACATCATCTGTACTATATGAGAAGTAAAGTTGGAACAGTACTTTAAGCCTGCAACGTGGTTCCGTTTGGTTTATTATAAAAGTTATTGGTTACTGCTCTTAAAGACAAGTGCTGCAAAGTACATTCTCTCATCAGTGTATATTCTGCAAGTTTCTGTATGCAACAGACTGTGAATGCAAATATAACCAGACTTTGAATTTTAGCAGAATCCAGCCAGCAAGACTGTGTCTTAAGAACACTTCAAATCCATCACACCAAGCAAGTAAGCAGAGAGAAACTCAAAATATTTTTTCAATGGCGAGGCAGCTGAGTGACTAGCACCATATAATTTTTTCAATGGCAAGCTAGCCTGCATTTGAATCGACAATCTGCATTCAAACACAGGAGGAGTGATGGTAAGCCCTGCAGTGGGTCACTTCAGTTAAATTGCAGTAACTAACATTTGTACGTATGTGTAAATCCTAAACAGAAGTATTCCAGTTTATGCAGCTTGCAGTAGTAAAGTTTTTTAGACGTCTGCAATCCGGAGTGAGACTAGTTCAAGAAATTCGCAGTGCCATAAATTCTTCAAGAAAAGGTGAATGTCCACTAGCACAGTAGTCCGCTGCCTGTTGTGCTTCACCAGCTTCTCAAGTGACTCTGAAAAATTTCTAACCATCTGCAATAGCAGCCTGATCACCTGTTTTCTTGCTAACTGGTAAGACTTTTTTCTGTGTCACATATTTAGTGTGGATGATGTTAACAGTTTGTATATTCTTAAGAGAGTTTTTATATTCTTAAGACAGTTTGTACATTCATACATAGTTTGTATATTCTTAGACAGTTTTTTTATTAGATAGTATGAATATTATTTATAATTCATGCAGGAGTAAACCAAACTTTAGTAAATTGCTATGTTGGTATACACAGCACATGAGTAAATGTAAAACCTTATTAGGGCAGGTTGATAGTAAGGCATTATGCAAATGTATTACAATATTTGACTGGTATCTCAAAGAAAACCATGTGAAATATGACAAATGTTTATTGTGTGCTTCAACAAAAACTGCATTTTGTGTATTATGTCATAAAAAATATTGCATCATATTGCTAAAAAAATAGACTGTAAAGACAGATCTGAAGAATTAACTAAGGGTAAAGTGTTTCCATTACATTCTGATGTTGAAGAGTTATGTCCTGTCACCACATGTGAGTCAAATCAGTTACTGATAAAAACCCTAGTACATTTTGTTACAAAGGAATGTAGTAAACTTCTAAAAGACAGACACAATGAGTTCAGGAAGCTTAGACAAGTTATACATACATCTTTTCAAAAGTGCATAGGAGTTTCAAATTCAGCAGAACAGCTTACTAAAGAATGTCAGAAAGACCATACAACATTCCAGGAAATTCAACAGCAGTTGCAGGATAAAGGAAATAAATTAGCTGAACTGACAAAGACTGGGAACTTCCTGCATACACAGCTAATCTGTGCAAAAGAAATATATTTTATAATATGTTTATGTTTTGAAAATGGTTAAACATACATGGTAGGATGGTAGGATCTGATGTCTGGACAAATCATTCTTAAATGTTTTACTTTCATTCAGTTAAAGCAAGACATCTATCAGTACTACAGTAAAGTAAAGCATATGAATGCCATTCTTAGCATAGTCAAAAGGTAAACAAAACTGTTCTAGTATATAAAATTAAATAAAAATAGATGAGTAAAAATTTAAAGTCACAAGACATGACATGCTTGTATAAAGATATACATATACAAGACAGCCATGCATGTGTGTTCTTTTCATCTAGAGTACATCTGTTATAATACACAATAATAACAGGCAGACAACAGCAAATTTAAATAATATAAATATAAATGTGTTGGTTAAACTAATATCTATTTTGTTTTTTACAATTTGTTTATAATTATATAGTAACACCAAACAGTTAAAGTTCTGAATTTTAAAAAGAAAATCACAGATGGTATTACTCAAACAGTTTTTGTAAAATTAATGGCAAGACAGTTAAATAGTTAAATAAATAAAAAAAAATTACTGAAATCCATGTAAGCTAATTGTAATGTAGTATAAATGCATAGCTATGCAAATCACAATCACATTAAAGGAAAAATGCTAAAAGAATTAACTGTAGTTTACAGAGTATGAAATGTGAGCTCTGACCTTCCTAGACTGAATGAATAGTTACAGGAAATGCTGGAAAGATAAGATAAACAACAAGACTGATTGCCAGACAAGTAGCTTGAGTTTTTCTAAAGCATCATTGTTATTAAAACATAATTGTTAAAATGTTTACAGGCAACACTATTTGGTAATTGTAATAAAATGTCACAATTGTGCATAGATGTCACTGATAATCTATTTGCAAGTAAATGTTAAAAGAGGAGAAAAAAAACTCAGTTGCATCAAGTACAGCCAGCAAATGGGCTATAGTATATATACAGTTCAAATCAATTGTGCAGGAGGGTGTAAATACCTACTAGAGGTAATATACAGTGAAAGCTTTATTTAGTAACCTAATAAAATAAATGTATAACCATAGTGTTAGGCTGACATACATTCTATTCTCACAGCATAAAGCAGGTAAACAGTACTGAAGTACTACAGGGGGAGGGGTACTTTCTCAGTTTTACAGTGACTGTATAAGGGGGAGGGGCACTTACTCAGTTTTACACTGACTGTATAAGCAGTACTGCACAAGGGTCTGACAGAAAAAATAAACAACAAGGGTCTGAAATAAAGCTACAGAAAAAATAAACAACAAGGGTCTGAAATAAAGATACAGAAAAAATAAACAACAAGGGTCTGAAATAAAGCTACATAAAAATAAATAATAAGGGTCTAAAATAAAGCTACAGGAAAAAATATCTCATTCCTTCTTGACAATACTCTTTTAGGGAGAGGAAAACACAGGTATTAGTGTATTAGAAATACTGGTAAACTGGATTAAACCAGACAGGATAAGATATTTTACAAGTTGTTAATAGCTATCATAATGGTTATTATTGTATTGTTTAGAATTAAATTGTATTTACAACCTGTTAAATTGTAAAGCTATACAAGAGATGGTTTAAAAAACAAGAGATGATTTAAAATTGCTTTATTAAAGCTATACAAGAGAGAATAAAGATATGCAAAAATGCATAAATGTTTCTAATAGCAAGAATGGTCACTATTTTTAATATGTTTTTGGCAAAACAATGTTGGTATAAAAAAGCATGAATATTTATAATTGTTAAGTATGTAGTTTAAAATAACAGGACATATGGATTTAGTATCAATTCCACTAGATATTTATAAAGAGACAAACATTTTCCAAGATTTTGCTTAATATTAATGTTATTAAATTTGTAAGATTAGACTAAATGTACTTTACAGTCTTTGTATGTACAAATGTAGAAACTTTCAGTACAAATGATAGTCTTTGTATGTACAAATGCAGAAAAATTCAGTACAAATTAAATGAATGTCTAGTAATAAATATGTGTGAAAAAACATATTTTAAAAAAATGGATCCAGTATACCTAGTAAATTGAAATGCATAAATAGCAAACAGTCTGTGTAAATACATACTGTACAGGATGCATTGTAATAAGTTCAAAAGTAATTTGTCAAGTTGTAATATCACTGGTTTTACCCCAGTAAAATAATTGCTTTCAAATATTTATTATCTAAGCCCAGTTCAGTATTCAACCAAGATGTTAATGAGCAGTTCGAAGACATGAACACAATGTTATGGTTAAAATTACATTAAAACTGTATATTTTCAGCAGTGTATAAATTCTTGCAGTAGCACATAGTTATTGTCTCTTATAGTTAATTCAACAGTTGCAAAGAGTTAATGGAACAGTTCTAAGTCATAAATTAAATTCTGTGATTGCAAAAGAATAAATTGATCAAGTTAAAAAAAATAACATTAAAGCAGACACAGCTCATAATTGATAAAATATTTTCACAAAATGGTCTGCAAAAGAAAAAATGTTAAATACATTCAGTTTGGTAGTAATACTTAATATCATTGTATTAACTATGTAAAATTGCATTTTGATTTGTTGTATCAAACTAAAGGTTTGTTTCTTAATGTGTTTTCTATATAAAATGTTTTGAGTATGTTTAAAAACAGAGGGAATTGTTAGATTTTATGAATATTAGTCTGAAATTAATTATGTTGTAAATATGCTGAAAGAAAAAGCTTGCTTAAATGCAGAAACAGAGTTTAGTAATATGTGATCAGCAGTCATACTAAATGACCATGGCTTGGAAAAGGAATCTGCTGAATGGACATTTTTCCCTTACAGACTTAAAACAGGATGTATGCAAGAGCAAAAATACAAAATCTGCTTTTAAAGAATGGACATTTTTCCCTTACAGACTCAGAAACAGGATGTATGCAAGAGCAAAAATGCAAAATCTGCTTTTAAAGAACACTGACATGCTTTTCTGCATATATAAAAGATGGACACAATATGTTTCCTAAAATAACAGGATGGACACAATATGTTTCCTAAAACAACAGGATATGTTTATGACACTGTGACAATGTGTTTACTCAGAAATATGTTTTTCTGCATGAAAAACAGGATATGGCACAAGAACAGATGTTTTTTATACAAAGATACAAATAAAATACAGGATGTTCACACTGTCAGAAAAGCTGATCTCTGACAATGTGTTTTCTCAAAAATATGTTTTTCTGCATAAAAAAACAGGATATGCTTATCAGCATTGGCACAAGAACATATGTTCATATACACAGATCCAAATAGAATACAGAACAATGTGTTTCCTCAAAAATATGTTTTTCTACATGGACATCAGGACACTGTTACAGGATATTCACACTGTCAGAAAAGCTGGTCTCTTACAAGACATTGTTAAACAAGGAAGCTTAGTATTGTTTCTACAGGACTAAAACTGTATATAAAGAGCTGTATAAATCCAGTTATGTTAGAGGTATGGTAGGGACACAAGTCCTAAGGTAAATGTTATATCTCTCACATCATCTGTACTATATGAGAAGTAAAGTTGGAACAGTACTTTAAGCCTGCAACGTGGTTCCGTTTGGTTTATTATAAAAGTTATTGGTTACTGCTCTTAAAGACAAGTGCTGCAAAGTATATTCTCTCATCAGTGTATATTCTGCAAGTTTCTGTATGCAACAGACTGTGAATGCAAATATAACCAGACTTTGAATTTTAGCAGAATCCAGCCAGCAAGACTGAGTGTCTTAAGAACACCTCAAATCCATCCCACAGCAAGAAGCAGCAAGCAAGCAAGTAAGAGCCATATCATTTTTTCACCAGATAGTGTGGTGCCACATGGCAACTTATCCATTTCCCAAGCATGGAAGTTCCTTCTCATCACTGGAGGATGTGATCTATGACTACTGCCAACCTACTAACCATAGGCATGGCTATCCCATACACCACCTCTAACTTTTTCACCTACATTAACATGGCTGTTCCCTCCAACTGCCCACCTCATATGTGTAAATTGTGATAACTACTCCCTGCTCATCCTTTTGTCCTTTGTTAGTATGGGTATGCCTGATACACAGTATGGTCAATCAGTGCTTTTCACATGTTTAGACCAGCCACTGCACAGGAAGGGGCAAGAGATGGATGTGTCTTGATTACGTCAAAAACAAACACATCTTTAGGCTGGTCAAAGAATATGACATGCTTGAGCTTCTCCATGTTGATATTACCAAAGGCAAAATCCCAGACCATATTTTTCAAAGCTATAGTTCTCCCTCTATGACATGGGAAAATAGTTAAATGTACTGGAGACACCCCCCATTCAGTCCAACCTCATATTCATGGGTAAGTTTAGCTCCCTGCTATAAACAGGGAATTGTACATGACTCCAAACATGCAGACTCCGAGATTTCTGGACTCTGTAAACAAAAGCACCATGGATAGCTAGCCCATAAGCTCACTAGGAGCACTAACATCCCTGACACATGAATGGTCAAATGGTCCTCACAAACATGGGAGAACGTGTAATATCCTCACTAGTCAGATTAGACTTTGAAAGAAAATAAAACCTTGTACCCCAGCTAACCTTGGAACTTTTATGAATTATTCTAAGGCAAACTTCCTGCAATAAAATGACACCCTCCAAACTTCCAAGCACTCCCCCCCAAAACCCTGAGAACATTGCTGCTTATGCAGAATTGTTAAAAAAAAACCTGTAGAAATGATGTTAATGGCTGCAGACAGACAGCTATATCTACGCAGAATAAGCACAGGGAAAACACTTAAAACAAACCATGCTATCCCAGCATTAATAGTTTGTATAACAAAACGGAAGAAAAGCAGGGCAAAATTAGAAAGTGCAAAACCCATTAGGGTAAAACAACCTTGTCAATCTAAACAAGGAACTCAGAGGGATAAACAAGTCTACCAAAGTGAAATATGAAGTAAAATAGCACCCCAAGGCAGGATAACCACATTGCATTCTGTAGCTAGGTCTGCAACCTCAAAAGCAATACACAACAACTTGCCAAACTAATTGTAAATTGAGCAACCTCAATTGAACCAGAGGAAATACCGAGCCTACTGGCTGACAAATTTAGCTCCAATTTTACTTGCCTCCTTCTTAGAGACCCCTAAGGAAATCCCCTCAACTATAACTCAATCAACTAAAGAAATAAACTTTCAAGACCAGAAAAATAAACTAGCGAAAACCACTGCTAATTCAAAAGCCAAGAACTCGACTCAGGCCAGTCCAAAATGTAAAAAACATGAAAAACCACAAATTTTATTAAGCCACTGTAAAAGCTTTTCGTTAGTACCTTGCACTAACTTCTTCAGACAAGCAGAACATTCCCACCATTACAAGTGAGTTTAAATACCAGCATTGAAACACTTAACCACGTCCCTTGTTCTCCCTTTAGCTCCTTAAAGGTAAAGATCACAGCTAACTTAGTATTTAGAATTTAGTAAATGGCTGTAAGAGCCCCCCAGGTGCACTTGGTTTAGTACAACAACAGAACAACATCTTGGATGGCCAAAAGGAAAGTTATGTGAATTTTAATTTAAATGAATGGCTTAAAAGATCGTTCTGTTTTGAATTTTGAAAATGACCGAGCTAGAAATGAAGTTATTGAACACGAGAATGTGTCTGCCTACTAAATTACATGTATTTGATCAAAAACTACTTAAAAGTAGAAAATTACAACTTGAGGTGGCATATTTCAATGAATGTAGGCAAGCACACATAGTCCCTAAAGGCCTCCGATCCTGGCAATACCCAACAGGACTAGAGGAAGGTTCTAAATTCCACCAGGATTTGATAGCCCTGTTTGATAGACATGGGAATGAGTTGTTAAACCTAATTAGTGTACATTATCAAGAGACTATTAATGAGTTGAATAAGGAATTATCCGTGTTAGATGAAGAGATAAAAAATGATGTTTGTTTCCCAAGGTACAGATTTGAATATGAAAGGTCATATACTAGTATTGACCACTATATAACAAAGATTACCTCAACTAAAGTCAAAGAATTACAAAGAGACATTAAGGCTTATAAGGATGGTGTAGCATATCCAAAACCCCCTAAGTCTCAGTGTAATTTTCTGAAAATTAACCCTAATCTACCAAAACATCCAGTGAGGCCCTGTGGAGAGGGCGATATAACACCAGTTATGCCAGTTATGGAGCAGAACAAAGGGGCCATTCAAGAGAGACTGAGTCTAGAAAGAGTGGATGGAGCAGGGGAGCAGGGAGATAATATTGATAATCCAAGTCAATTTGATACAGGATTGGTCGGGGTAAATTTTTAAACACAAGCCTCGTCTCCTCAACAAACATCGAACAGAATGACGAGAAATAAATACAAATCGAGGAAGAACTGATGGAAGATGTTAGATTTTCTAATACGCGATCAAATAAACCCTTTGAAGTGATATATAACACAGGGAAGGACTTCAAAATATATAATTATTAAAATTTTGTTTTCTCCCAACCCCTTGTTGACATTTTAGCCAAGGGCTTAACCTTTATACCCTCTAGACATGCTAGTGTTGATAAATCAATTTTAGACCTTAAACTTTTTGTGAGAAAGTTGAACTTGGCCCTTTTATTGGGAGAGACGGTCCAACCAAGGCCTATGTATCACATTCCAAGTACATATAATCCACCTTTTGCCCCTTGCTTGGGAGTATTCAAACACATGTGTGATGTGGACATTAGGAATTTGCTTAAGTGTAAATGACAGACCCACTTCAACATTTCCAAAATTGAATTGGACTCATTGTAAGCTCTCAGTTCTTCTTCTATCAATATAATGAAACCTGACAAAGGAGGTGGATTAGTAGCTATGGAACAGGATGAATATATAGATATACTTTTAGCGATACTTTCTACAGAGACTTATAGAGAAGTATCTAAGAATTAATTGAATATTAGTATGAACCGTGTGCGGTCATACTTTGAAGACGTTCATTAGTGGGTCTCTGGATATGGACATTTACAATTTTATTTCAGTACCCTCACCACGCATTCCAGCATTATTTGGGAATCCCAAGATTCATAAAAGTATTGGTGATCCCCCTATGCGCCAATTAGTGAACGCGAGGGGTATTATTACCTATGCAACAGCGAAGTTAGTAGACACCATCCTCAAACAATATGTATCGCAGGCACCACACATAGCCAGAGATTCTTGGTCCTTTTTGGAAAAAGTTGGACTAGCTACCTTTGAAGGAAATACCTATTTTCTGACCACTGACATCATTGATGTATATTCTTCAATTCCCCATGACGTAGCACTTGAATGGATTCAATTGGAGATGATTTATTACCAAGCTCCACCCAAAGAGATATCTATGGTGAGCAAATTGTTGAATATTATTTTGACATGTAACTATTTCACATTCAATAACAGATGGTTCCATCAGTTGATTGGTGTGCCTATGGGGTCTCCGTGTGGCACCAGTGTAGCTAATTTGGTCATGACTCATTGGGAAAGAACATTTGCCTTTCCCAATAATATTATTCAAGAGAAAGTCATACATAAGATTCTTGGACAACATTTTTATCTTGTTTAATGGCTCACTGGAAGAAGCCCAAGACCTAGTGATCGGCTTCAATAATTCGTCTGACTTTTTGAAATTTACTTGTACAATAGACATGGAGAAGATATCCTATTTGGATGTGGAACTTTATAAAGACAGAAGTCTAGGTCAGTTTGGAGCCAGAATCCATCGGAAATCAACTTTCTCTAATTCTTATCTACGTTATGATAGTGACCATCCGCTTCACCAGAAAAAGGCTATAGTCAAAGGACAACTTGTAAGAGCAGCTAGGATGGTGTCAAGGGATAGTGATTTTTTGGTAGAGTGTGATTTCATAGCCAATTTATTTCTGGATCGAGGTTATCCAGAAACCTTGATTGATGAGTTGTGTTTTGAAGTTAAGACCAAGAGAGCTAATGGCAATTTTTCTTCTATCTTGAGTCATGTTGTTCCTGAATTGAGTCATTCACCATCACCTGTATGCCCTGATTCTCAGGGAAACATGTCCAGGTCCAATTTTATTTTAACTTTTAATACAGATGCCAATAACATAGTTACTATAATTATTTTATTTTTTTATTTATTTTATTTTACATTTGTTGACCGGGCTAGTCTAGCTGGATATATGCCCATTTTCAGTAGAGGCCCAGGGAGATAAGCTCCAACATAAAAAAAAATGAAAATAAAATACAATTACATAAAGAAATACAGATGTAATATTCATATAAAAACATTAAGACTGGAGACATAATTCTGAAATATTAAAATGCAGTACTTAGAAAAATAAACAACAAATTATTGTTATATGTGACTTACATATAATGCTATTATTATGTACAGTGAATGAGGATGCAGGAAAGTAAGAAGAGGAGGCAGTTTTTTTTTTTTTTTTTTTTTATAGATAGTAGGAAGGATATATAGATCAGTGGATGCAAAAATGAAGTGGATTTAGGGTTCTAAGGATGTGGAATTTTGTCAGGGGTCAAGAAATGAAGGTTAGTCAGGATTAGTACAGGGGCACAAAGAGGAACTGGCGATTACTATCCCCTGAGTTACTTGGAGGTCCAATTTTTGATAAAGCCCCATTGATAACATACAGAAGGGGCCCTAACATCAAAAATATTCTGGAATCTATGCAAAATTTTGTAACACCAAGATCAGGGATGTATAAATGTAATATGTGCAAGTATTGCAGATTTGTCCAGGCAGGTACAGCCTTTACAGTTAAGAACAGGAAATTCCTCATCAGGGGATGTTTCACTTGTTCCAGTACCCAAGTGGTATACCTTGCTCAATGTTTATCATGCCCCAGTTTTTACATTGGCAAGACTGAGAGGAAACTCCAGGAAAGAATGTACGAGCATTTGTATGCCATAAGAAGAATGAAAATGGACAATGCTTTGGCTATGCACATTCAGAACAACCCAAACCATGAGTTTACATGGTTATAGATCAGCATTATAATACCAATTCTTATGGCCCTGAGACATATAGATTAGAATGTAAAGAGCTTCTTTGGCAATTAAGATTGGAAGCATATCACCCCCCTGGTCTCAACAGCTCGTTATCCATTAGTTGTTTTTTAAAACTTAAAGGTTTGAAGAGGTGACGAGCTGTTTATTCTCACAGTTTTTTTTTTTTTTTTTTTAAATGAGAGTCGACAAATTAATGGTTTTATAACTCTTTATTAGTCGACAGTGGTGGAGGGTCAATAGTTATCAGTTATTGTTATAATTATACATCATTATCATTATTTTACAATATATATTATTGATTCATATTTTATTATTTAGTGATTTTAGGTCTAGATACGCTAACTTTTAGACCTGTTTTATTTAATGACAGTACTAAACCTATACTGAGTAGCCTAAATTTATGTTATATTATATGTTACATGTCATATTTTATATTTCTGTATTATTATTTTTATTATTTAGTGAGATATGATTAATATTATATTATTTTTCTTGGGTAGCTGATCTAGTTATTTAGATACTTAGGACAGTATGCATTAATTTCATTATATCTATTATAATCATTACATTAGTTATTTTACTTGAAAGCAGGCAAGATACAATGTATGCATAAGTAAGTTTTGATTAGGAAGCGTTGCACTTCCATTATTAGTATTTATGCTGTAGGCTGAATATTGTTATTTTTATGTTATTATATATTTTACATATTTATCTACTTTATACAGTTTAATAATCAAAATATTGGGCTTTTTTCTTTCGGTTTCAAAGCCTGGTATTATTACAGTCTTGGTGTATGAATTTTTTATTTTTTATTATGTTAATAGAGAATTGCAAATGCACCTTAGTTAGCTGTGATCTGTACCTTCAAGGAGCTAAAGGGAGAGCAAAGGGCGTGGTTAAGTGTTTCAATGCTGGTATTTAAACTCACTTGTAATGGTGGGAATGTTTTGCTTGTCTGAAGAAGTTAGTGCAAGGTACTAACGAAAAGCTTTTACAGTGGCTTAATAAAATTTGTTGTTTTTCATGTTTTTTACATTTTGGACTGGCCTGAGTCGAGTTCTTGCCTTTTGAATTAGCGGTGGTTTTCGCTAGCTTGATAACTCAATCAATTATTATTAGGAACAGGTCTTCAATTTATTCTCCAAAGCCAAGAGCACTGCATCAATGAGTCCTGCTAAAATCTTGGGATGCCTTCTTAACAGCATGAAATGTGATATATCAAGACCACTAGAATCACTATTTAAGTATAGCCCCCCAGACATGCTTCATGCCAAGTGAAAGGAGGACTGCAACTGTCATCCCTATGCACAAGAGAGGGAGATCTATGGAACTGGGTACTATAGATGCATATGTCTGGTTAATTCTGTATGCAAAGCGATTGGAACAATTGTTATAGAATGATAAACAATGACACTAGAAACTTTAAGAAACTGGATCCAACCTGGTTTGGTCTTGTCAAGGGAAAGTCATGCCTACTCAGCCAAATGGACTTCTTCATGATGGTCATCAAAGTAATGGACAAGGATAAAATATTGCATGCTGCCTACCTTGACCTGTCTAAAGCATTCAACACAGTTCCACACTTGAACGTTGTAGACAAACTCATGAAATTAAATTTAAATGCCTAGGTCATCCCTGGGATAGTGAGCTGGCTCACAGATAGGACCTTAGAAGTTAGGGTATGGGAGTATACCTCCACAAAAAGGTCAGTCACTAGTGAAGTCCCTCAAAGCTTGCTAATGGGGCAGCTCTTTTTTTGGCATCTACTTTTCTGAATTTAAGACCAACATCAAGGGCCTTAGGATGATGACTAGTTGCATCACAGAAACCCTCAAAGACACAAATACCTTCAATGAAAACCTGACATACACTAATGACCAGTGCCAGAGCCATTGTCAAAGTTCAGTACCAAGAAATGTATAATAATATCCTTTGGGAAGATAGCTCTCCACTTGAAACTACCATATTGATAATATACCCCTAATAGTAGACCCAGCGGTCAGGGATTTAGCAGTGCATGTAGATAGTAACCTGGACTTTGACCATCATGTGTCTAAAAAAGTAAGGAAATCATTCTATACTGCACAATTCATAAAAAAGGTATGTCATCTTATTCCAAGGATGATGTTATTCCACTGTACACAGCCCTCATCAGACCAGTCACTGAGTACAGTGCCCCCTTTGGTATGTGCCTGACTACTCATATGCAACAACTGGATTATCCACAGAGGTTCCTCACAAAAGAATACAGGCAGTAAACATTTCCTCCCCAGGCCCCTTCAAAGCCATATCCCTGTACTCAGTCTGCTATAGACTGCTGACAGGTGATCTATTCATGGCCTACAAAGCAATCTGCAATCCCTGTATGATTGACCTGTTGCACATTCATAAACCAAGTAACATTAAAGTTACATGATCCAAAGACCTAAATCACATCTGCAACATAAATTGGACATACTGGAGAGACAGGTATGTGTCTCAGATACTACCCCTTTTCTGGAACAGGCTTCCCACCCATGTGAAGCAGAGCTCTTCCCAATTCAAAGGCAAATTAGACTAGTGGATGGGGAATTAGAAATTTACCCCTGGTTGGGCACCTATGTCTCTGGTAGACAAGAGAACCTGTAAATGCTTGGCCACCCATACCCAAGCATCCATACTCCCCTTAAAATAGCCCTAATGTATCAAAACTTGACAGATATATTTGGGACATATGGTTAGGCTTAAAATGCCCCCATCCTCCAGGGTAGTTAGCCTATTAATCACCAATGAGGCATCAAATGTATCTCAGATTCCTATGTAATTGGCTACACTCATTGCCTAATGTTCTTCTACTGCTCCTTAATAAATCCAAGCACTCTCAGAGGTACTTGTCTCTAAATACCCTATATACCTGAATAAGATCTGGTCCTAAATATCTGTATGAGGCACTGTACAAGGTGAGATATTTTAATGTTTCATAATAACTTAAACATTCACATTCATGGATGTTGTTGGCATATTTCTGTTGTATCATTTACAATTTACTTATGCCAGTTTTATTATAAGGTTTTAGTATTATTATTCTATTCTCTAAGTTTGGGGCTAATGTAGCTTATATTTCATCATTACATATTTCCTAGCCTTTATAAATCTTTTTGAAATAAGAAATCTTAAAATGATCATAGTTGAAAATGACCAACAGCATGCCAGTGCCTTATAGTGAAATATATGTAATCAAAACTGGATTATAAAATAATAACATATAGTGTAATAGCTGTATTTGTGTCAAGTGAAGGTAAAACATTTTTGCGACTGTGGGCATTTTATCTGTATAGTAACAAGTAATAAATTATTCAACCATTAGAAAATGCTCAGAGGTTCTTCATCGGCATCTATCATGTTATGCCATGGAATTATATTTTACAAACGAGATGCATATTTTAAAGTTTGGTTGTGTTGATCAAAACACAATGCATTCAAGTTTCATCAGTAATTAGTCAAGGAGGATGACTCTAATGCTTAATTAAGACAAAACTTGAAAATGATATCACTACTGAAAATAATCATTAGTGTATATAGTCCTGAACATAGCTGCCCTTGTAAGCCATTTTTAAGCCTAGCCAATTACCCCAAGTGGGGATCAAACCCTGCACCTTGTGTCTGCAAGGTAAACACCTTAATCATTATGCCAACACCATTCGCAGTGTAGTTATAACATGGAATAACAACTTCCCTACATGTATGTTGATAGAAAAGATACAGTTATGTCCCTAGTTAAATACTTGGGGACTTAGCTCTCTGTTTAAAAGCTATCAAGTTCTTAATCTGATGCTAAAAGGCAAAGTGTTACCTTTCACACATAGATCAGTAGTGAAGAGCTTACTGGTATCTCCCATAGTCATAATAAAATACTGTTGGGGCATTCAGAAAGGAACAGTGTGCTGTGCAAACTGTTACTTAATGTGATAATGTGCTTTTAAACCTTTCATAGTGTCATGAAATGTTTACTACATATGCCTCAAAATGAAAGTTTTTCACTTATAAGTGCAACAGTATTTACTTTAGAAGCATATCTAGCCACATTCAGTGAAGGTACGTGAGTTTAAAAACATGATCATATTAAACAACACTTCACACAGCACTATTCTCTCCTTAATGTCCACTGTTAAGAAGCAACACACTGCAGATTTTAACAATATGGCTATGTACCTGTTTTCATTCAGAAATGTAAGAAAGGAACACCTGGCCACATGGCTCATGTGGATAAGATTCTGCTCCCCAGATGATCCATATGCAGATAGTGGCATGGTCACTGGCACTGGGGTGGAGAATGGGAGTCCGCAGCCGAAGCTGGGGAAAGATGTAGCTTAGACACACTGCAATAGCAAAATTAAGATCTCTGTGAGATCCACACTTCAAGCACTGAACCAATTGGTTGGGATGTTGCATCTGCAGACAAGCAGACGTGCTTCACAAAGGCATATGGAGTGGAGCTCAAAAGGTTACTGCAAGGCAGTGGAGTTATGGCACACTCACCAGCAGCAGCAGCAATGGCAGTATGACATTGCATACGTGTCCTTGATGTCCTCCCTGACACCAGAGTAGGGTTTGTTAGAGCCTAGGGAATATAAAGGCAGGCCCAGTAGACCCAATAGTGAGGAGCAGAGCTGGTGAGAACTGATGGTCAGATGTGAGGAGCTAAAAAATGTAAAAAATGGAAGTGCACCTGTCCAAAAATGTAATTCTGGGTCAATACCCTTTACAAATATAGTATAACATTATAAAAGCTTTAATTAATTTATCCTAGTAGACAGCATGATAGTAAATGCAATACAGCTTTTCTGCAAAAGGTAACATTTAGGTTGCTACATGCCATTTAAGTAATGTAAGTCACAGTTTCATAGCTAAGTAATAAATGCCCCTAAATTCAAACCAGAAATCAGAAAAAAAGTTGACAACAGGAAAAATCAACTGCAGTTAAAAAAATTCCTCTGAATGCCCCATATAGGAAACTATTCCCCAACAAACCTGGGTCTGAAAGTATACTAACTCAAAGACTGTACATCCTTGTCAGTAAGGGGAAAATACTTAATTTGGTCTTACTGTCAAATCTGATCACACAGCATCCAGTAGAGTACAAGTGTTTCCTCTTTTAAGTGTCTTCTATTTAGATAAGAGGATGTCATATTTGTAAACAAACGAAATGCAGGTATTTCTGTTTCTTATCTGTCTTCTGTGAAGCATAACAACTTGCATATAAGAAACTCCACCTCAAGACTGGCTCTGTGGAGAAGAGAGATTAAAACCTTAATATTACCCAGATGACCTACATAAGCAGCTTAGGTGCTGGAAGAGCTGAAAAGGGTGGGGTGGAAAAGAACAGCATTCACAGAGATGGAGGGGCTTGTATTCATGACAAAATGCACAGCCTCAGTGATGGGGGTGTGCCATAATCATGGAACAGATTTCTGGTAAATGGCAGCATTTAAGAGTGGCAGAGCAAGCTAACATTGCATGTGATGATGCTTGCAAGTTACTAGCTTTGCTTAGTTAAGACATGCCAAAAATCCTTCCTGACATGCAGGGTCATCATATGATGCTGTAGGCATTTCCCTCCATTTCCACTGCCCAATCTGCCACCAGTGTGGTCCTTGGTTGATAGTACCAGATACACTTAAGGATAAATAGTGCAGCTGGATAGCTGATGGACAGCTGGGGTCATGCAAAATGAGGGAGATCTCCTCAGGTTCAGAGAAAACTACGTTGCACTGTACCACACTGGGAAGAATTAGTTGATCTCACCATCTGAAATTTTCTGCCACAGAAAGTAAAACGGTTGTTTTTTTTGCAGTAGCCAGCCATAGGGCAGCACTATACAAATAAGCCTTTTTCCAAAAAGAAAAAAGAAAAGAAATTACAGCAGTGAATCAATCAGTTTTACTTCAAACAAAAGTTAATTTGGCAAAAAAAAAAATATGCCAAAAGAACTTTCAGCGGCAGTGGAATTTTCCTTTTCTGCACTATTGTGTGACCTTGGACTAAATATATATATATAAATATGCATTTGGGTGAGTGAGTGAGTGAGTGAGTGAGTGAGTGAGTGAGTGAGTGAGTGTGCATGCCTGTGTGTATGTGTATGTGTATCTGTGGGGGTTATCTTGTATGGGAGGTGCATCAGAAAAAAAAAATATATATATGTATATATATATATATATATATATATATATATATATATATATATATAAATATATAGATAGATAGATTTACTTCATAATCTTGAAATACTGAAATCTCGAATTTCAGTATCTCGAGACCATGAAGACAAAAATCAAAAAACCCAAAACCCCAGAAGCGTGAAATTTAAAATCACAACTTCACTAAACATACTGCAAACACAAACATACACCTCCTTTCACATACACAAACACCTATCCTATATACAAGCAGGAGGGCTGCACCCCCCACATACCCCGTACTTAAATATACTAACTCTGTGGTCGCACTACACAGACAAACACACAAAAACACCACCACACAAGCTACATTCCCCTCGCACACACACATCACACTAACAAAACACACAGACACACAGTAAAGCCCCTACCCAAAACCCGTAAAACACAAACACTTGCCTATATCTTCAACCACCCACTCCCACACTGCAGCACCAGAACCACTCATTCAAAATCTCCGAACTTCGGGATTTTGAATTTTGCGCTTCTGGAATTTTGGCATTCTGCACTTTTGCTCTTCTGGTCTCGGGCTATTGAAATTCGGGATTTCAGTAGTTTGAGATTCTGAAGGGAATCCATGTATATATATATATATATATATATATATATATATATATATATATATATATATATATATATATATAAAACCTGGGATTTTCCCCAAAAGTAGTTTAGCATAATATTTTAATGAATTCATTCACTTTCATTTAAAGCGGATCCAATACATCAACACAAATCCAGAAATACAAGATTTTGATTTACCTTAAAAGCTCAGCAAGCAAGTAATGTACACATGGGAATATTAATGAAGCAAATCAATTGCCTTAACACAAAATGCATATTAACAACATCATAAATGATTATACTCTATCAAAATAAAAATTCATAAAACCTCATATTAGCTAGTACACCATATTTAGCTCATTCATTCTTGAGGAGCAGACACTTTATAACTAATTTTCCTGAATCTTTTCATGTTAGTATACCAGTTATTAACCGAGAGGTTTCACCAAAATGCTATATAAAATCATACATTTATGATTTGCAATATCTCATATAAGATGAGGGTTACAAAAGAAATGCAAAATCTGAAAGTTCTTCATTTTCTGATTATCTAAGGACTGCTGTTATTTTCAAAAGTCTCAGGTGACACTGATTTTAAATTTCAAATTTATGAAAGAAAATTGATAGTCACAAAACTTTTTAGTGTTATTGTTAAATAAACAGGTGTGTCCCTGTAGGAGACAAACCAAAATTATAAAAGTGAGAACTGTTGACTTCATTGAAAGCTTTCCAGAAATATATCACAAGAGCAGGTAGCTTGCAGATGTTTTATGATAATTTGAACTATCTGCAAATTATACATATTTTTTCACAATATTGCAAAGTAACTATATCACTTTAAAAAACCTTGCATGTTAGATGATAAATATCAGTAGCAAAATTGTTTAATGTCTGTAAGATGGAAGCTTTTCTTAGTTTTTAGGTCCCACAGTTTAGCAATATTAATGTAGATATGAAATATTTTTTATGTCAATTACTGATTTACTAAAGAAACATCTGTATTTCATTACCTACCATAGTTTGATACCATTTTGTACTAACACCCATTGCTTACATCCACTGCCTCAACAGAACAGTATCAGAATTAATTTTTCATTATTAATGTAAGTAGGGAAATATGTAATTTCTCATAACATTTTGTAAACATCTCTTAACTCTCTTATGTCTATAGCATGATCTGTGTTACTCTTTACTTTGCACCTTTAGTGGCACTGTATCAAAACTAATTCTCCCCACCATGCTATAGTCCACTGGAGAGTCCAGGAATTTCAATATTTTTGTTTGTTTCTAAAAACATGCAGATGCACAAACAGGGTTACGGATTTCTGGGCCTGTATGTTTGTAACAGCCAGAAATAAATGGAGTTGTTTTATTTGAAAAATTGGCAAAATATTGTATTTTGCACATACTGCAGCCACCACTTAAAAACACAGACAGGTAGCCATGTGAGTGGATCGTGTTCCTTCTTGCTGATGTGTTAGCAACTACAGCACCATCCAGAGACATTAACCCTGTACTATGCATATGTCTTTGACATGAAAGCCCATAAAATAAAATGAAAACCCTCACTTGAACTCGCAAAGTCCCCTAAGCTTCCACAAGCATAAATACAAAATAACAGGGGCTTTAATTCTTAATGGACAGATGCCTATACATCCAAATGGTTCCTCCATCATTATTTCAGATTTCTGTTGCTGTCTACAATCAAAACTGCTAATTCATATTCAACCTACACAATTCCTGCTGTGACATTTATAAAATTCAATCTGCCTCCTGTCTCTGTTTCTTTCTGGTTATCAGCAAACAAGCAGAGAGGAGTGAGAGCAACAAAATAACTGGCAGTATTTTGTAAACTTTTCTAGCACAAGCTATCAGGGTTCAAGCAAAGTCAATATTTCTCTACAGTCACTAATTCTGCATAATGTCCATGATATCATTCTAGTTTATATCTCTTCCAAATATCTAAAATTTTGTAGACTTTCCCAAAGTTTCAGCCATTTGGAAAAACCTTATACCACTCAACTGTCCCTAAAGCTGCAGTTGTCTTCTAAACACAGAAAAGCTTGACAGACAAGTGAGCTTTAAACTTCACATTCCAATCACCTGTTCCTGATTTTGCACACTATCCATGATTTTGCTTAACATTTTTGCCATACTCCTGTCTGGCAAATGTTTAAGAATTGTAATCACTAATGACTGACATTTTGAATTTCAGACCTCACGTCCTTCTGAAAATGTATGCTTATGCAGCACCTGCTTTTTTTTAGACTTAGTCGAAAGAGATGTTCTCACTTAATGTTCTTCCTGTAAAATGTATGGAGAAGATTCTAATGGATAAAATCTATAAACCTTTCCAGGTGCAAAATATTTATCTTTGCTGAATAAATCTCCAAGCACAAACTAGGATAATAGAACACCAACTACCTGAAGTCCATAATCATATTTTCCCTTCAGTTATTATAACAAGGAATAAGGTCGCACAGATGGAATGTCTAATACGTATTGATATTGTGACAGAGGTGAGGATCCAGTGTGCAGATATGAATGAACAAACATTAAGTATAGCAGAAATTTGAAACAGCAAATCTCTACTGGATAATTTAAATGATGCTTTGAGTAATATACTGCCTGCAGAAGGAATAAATGTTAGAAATAATAGTGGCATAAGAGAAAAGGATACAGATGATGCAAAAGAAGAAAAGTGGGAAGTCTAAAGAAAAGGAAAAGAAGGGCTTTATAACTGCAAATAGTGGCAGTCATCACATTAACAAAGGTAAACTGGAATTATTTCAGAATATTAATAACAGCAGACCTAAATACTGACATTGCTCATGAAATAAATTGCAAATATGTGTAATGCGGGACTTTTTGCTAAGAGGTGATGAAATATTCTCCCAAGGCTTGCTAGAGGGAATATTACTGTTTCTTATCTGAGGAAATACTATAAGACACATCAGATCTGCAATGCGGCTTTTGTTTAAAGATGTAGAGAACTATGATTTTGGAAATAAAAACAGTGAGGCTGCTTTCATTACAGATTATTGTTAAACAAAAATGGAAATTTTAACTTTTTATTAGTGATGTTTTCACTGCCCTAAGGCACATTAAGATGTTATTCAAGGTGGCAAAGCAATTTCAAATAGTATATGAAGGGTCTTTTATAATAATGGGATGAGTAAAATGCTTGATAAGGTTGGTTGTTATGAATGTAGAAAATGCTATTTTAACATACCTGAAACTTTGGTAATGGGAGCTTTAAATAAAATAAAATCCAGCACTGCTGCAGGGCGATGTTTATGCTGGCCTTTACAAAGAACCTTAGAAACATGATTTGAAGTCTGCTAAGGTATTGTCTATATCAAAAAGAAACACAATTAATAGAGTTGCTAATTATTACCCCATTAGCTTGCAATGTATATCTGGTAAATCTTTCTAGTTAATAACTTATGAGTTAATAATTGAGAAGTTAAAAGATTATCTAGATATTTAACAGCATGTATTCTGTGAGGGAACATCATAAATGTCAAATCTAATATTTCTTGTTTACCAAAATATTTGGGAAGCTCTAGATAGGGTGCTATCAGTGAATGCAGTTTACTTCGGTGTCTAAGACATTTGATTCAGTTCCCTGCAATCATATTGTTAAAGTAATATACAAAAATGACATCAGTAGGTATATTATACACAGGGTTTCAAACTACCTCACTAACAGAACTTTAGGATGTCATATTTAGGGATACATCATCTACATTGCATAAAGCAATGATTTGTTCTCGGAACAATTTTGTTTACCCTGTTTATATCAGATTTCCCAGTGTATAATGGCATATGAATTAACAAATTTGCCAATGACAAAAAAAATTGGAGCAGTTGCAAATACAGTAAATGATCAAGCTAAGTGGCATAGATATGTGGATCCTTTATACCTGTGGTCTTTGAGAAGGCAAATGGTTTATAACACCAGAAAAACAAAAGTATTGCATTTTGGCAAAAGCAATTTCTGCTATCCATATGGCATTAATGATCTTATACTTGGAGATAAGGAAAGAATTAAGTATTTGTGAATTACTATAGACAGAGGGGCTTTGCATGGATATAATTTGAAAGTGATAACTATTAAGTGCTTCTCAATTATAAAGAATATCTTATGTAGCATATCTAGTAGGGAGGAAAGTATACTTCTCCATATCTCCATAGCTGTAGTGAGGCCTATAACTGAATGTTTTATAGATGCCTGTGTATATAACTGTTCACAATTTTACAGGTTGTAAAGGATCCACAAATCAAGTTTTTTTTAATGAGAATAGGCTGTAAAATCTATTTTTGTTACTCAGTTATATGTAGACTGATAAGAGGAGATTTAGTAGTAAACCATAAATGTGCGAGTGTGAACAATGATATATTGGCAACAGCATTTTGACTTTTTAAGTTTATGTATCACATTCTGGAAACTAGAAACAAATTGTTTATTCTTGAATAATGCCTCATTATAACAGCTCCACATGGAGAAGGCCATTCAATGTTAATATTAATGCAGTGTACCTCAAGAAAATAATTATATCTACTGATGTGCTTTCCTTAAACGAGTGTGTTTAGCATCACTCTTTCTATCACCCACTGTTTTCATAGACCACCCTAACATGATAGTGTCACACTTAATTTTTATACATAATGTTCAAACTTTAAATAATTTGGAAACAATCTTCAGTAATTCAAGACCTGTGAATCCCACTGTGATATTTTCAGTGTGTATAATTACTGAATCACATCACTGCAGCTACTGCCTTGCTCCCTAATGTACTAATGCAGGATCTACTTTTTGAGTAGTACTAGCTTTAGTAATTAAATATCACTAATGTTATTAACTTGTCTCTCAGAAATATATAAATCTGTGTATGTCTCAATGCTAAATATAATGTTATAGAGACTTTTTTTATGACATAGCTGCTAGCATAGATCCTACTCCTTGCAAGTGCCACAGTCCCCTTATGCATTAATAATAAACATACATACTATATCTTATTTTAATCGCCATTCATACTTTTTTATTTATTTATTTATTTATTTATTGTCGTTGGTTTACCAGGATAGTCCATTGGGCCTTAAAGGAGTATTTTCAACATTTGACAGTAACAATTTTTGTACAGAGAGTTATTAATAATTCTGTATACTAAAAAAAAGAACTACTAATCACATTCAAAGCAATCATAACAGTTAACACAATAAGAAAGAGCCCTACGAGTAATGAATAAATGTAAAACATTAAAACTGATTAGAGAACAAATTTCATAGCTACAGGTGTAGAGTAGAGCTAGTTATGTGGGGTGGGAACAAAACACTTTTTACATAAGATGTTGAATAATTCCAGCCTTATACATCCTGCATTGACTGTTTCACTGTGCATGACTAACATATCATGAAAACTCATAGACACTATCATTTTCATAGACTGCAATCTTCTTATCAAGAGATATTAGGCTCAATAGCTGAATATTCCTGAGTGTTCAAACAAATAGTTATATCTAGGGCTAACTCGTTTTCCCCAACATATGTAGCAGCATGTTATCTAAACATTTATTGCTTTCACACAGCTTCTCTAACATGACAGTATCAAACTTCATTTATTAATGTAAATATTGAACTATTTCATCAGTTTCATAACATTTTTGCAAAACCTTTTCGATAATTCAAGCTGTGCATGTTTCACAATGATGTTTTACTTTGTATGCATATTAGAGTATGTGTCCTAGCAAATATTACCCCACTGCTTCATGCTTGGTCTACTGATATATCAATATTGTAACCAAATGTGGAATATTGCTAATATTAAACATTTTTCCCTCAAACAAATAGTTATATCTGTGGGTGGAGTAAAAATAAAGTAGCAATTTGAAAACTGTACATAGAATCTATACACAGGAATAATGAGTTCAGTAAATGAATTCATCCATCTGAATTATCTAAGCTACGCATCGACTCCCACTGCTGCATAGCACCTCTACGCCCTCAATTTCACCCTGACTAGAAAAATAAAACAATACATATTACATGGTGAAGGGATACTCCATATATCACAACTTTGTGCCTATGAAATATCCATCTTAGGAAAAACTATCTCTGTTAGTGAAGTCTAAAATCATATTAGGGACTTATAAAAGAAGAAAATTATGTAGTAGAAAATATGAATTTTGATGAAAATGACAAACACAATCTCAGAAAACCAGGTTCAGGTGCATATACTAGGAATCACAGAAAGCACAGACATAAACCTTTCTGATTTTTAGGAAAATGCACTACACAGCACACACACACACACACACACACACACACACACACACACACACACACACACACACACACACACACACATACACACACACAGATGCATCTAGTAATTTCTGGGCACTGAACAAATGTCTTGAATGAGGTCTGCTTTATTCTCATTCGGCTATAATCTTACTCTGTTTTTCTCCAGATGCTATAACGACCCTTTATCAAGTACACCATCTGCTGCAATTTTTTGGAAAACAAGTACTAGTATGCATCTACTTTGAAGTCATATTGGCATTGAAATGGCTCCCTTATATTTGAATAGAAGTAATGATGAAAATTAAACTTCAGAAAAAGGAAAAAGTGCTTGAAGCCTGAACAGAATGTGCACTGGTGATAAAATGGATTATATGATACAGTGTACAAAACATTAAATTCAAAATTGTAGAAACTTTGCATAGTATTAAGTACGGAGTATAATCCAGTTAACTGAAATGATCTGAGTTTAGTTGTTCAGGCTCTGAATGAGGCAAACGGGAGAATAGAACTAATTGTCCAATACCAGCACAGCTGTCTAGGGTGAGATGGTAGCAGAAGGGCTCACTGCACTGTGGATACCCATGAAAGGAAAGACATCTCATATATAGCAAAAAGTTAGGATGTGCACTTGGTCCATGCCAGGCCACTTTTGGGGTAGTTATCATTTGGCATATGCAGGAATGTGCATGCTCTCTTGTAAAGTCACTGCAAACCTTCACATCTACAAGCATGAACTAGCTTACAAATGGAGGTGTTAGGGCCATACCTTATGCTGCTACATATGTTGGAGAAACGAGTTAGCCCTAGATATAACTATTTGTTTGAGCACTCAGGAATATTCAAATATTGAGCCTAATATCTCTTGATAAGAAGATTGCAGTCTATGAAAATGATAGTGTCTATGAGTTTTCATGATATGTTAGTCATGCACAGTGAAACAGTCAATGCATAGAAATACCTTGATGGCTGCCTGGATGACCATCTACTATGACCAGTGATTACCTCAGTGGCCAATGATTAAACCAGTAGATTGTTGAAGTGCTGCGGATTAGCAGACAAGAATAAAAAAAATAAAAAAGTGGTGTAAGTTAGCGTCATTGCATAATACATTTGTGTTTAGTAATTTATAATCGTTTAAAGTAAATATTCTATCCATGAAGTCTATACTGAGGCTGGGATTCATAGAGAAACACTGCACTTCTGAACAAGCCTTGAGTAGGTAAGTGTCACAAGGAGGCACTGAATATCCAAATGGAAACATTCAGGCACTATGCAGCTAGCTGTGCTTTAGGGTATGTAAAAGAGTTGTGCATCATGTACATAAGTGAATAGCCATGCAGTGAAACTGTACAAGTACATAGAATCCAGTAGTGAAATATATACACAGAAGTACAATATACAATCCATATAGTGGTTCTGCATTACATTGTATTATCTCATACGAACAGACTACATGAACTCAGACTGATAAATCTCAATATAAGTAGTGTTTGTACTAGCTAGGCTGCTCATCTTACTGCATTCCTCAGCAGAAAGGCATGACACGCCATAGTCAGATTAGTAGCTTAACATTTCTTGCAGCTGTACTACTATGGTGTCATAACACCGTTGGATTCAGAAGAGGGAAGGATAAGTAAGATTAAGGGGAAGAACAACCAAAGGGTCAAACTGAAGGTTGACATTTAAGTATGTGAAATGGGAGAATGTGAACAATTCTGTTTTGTGAGGATATACAGCCTAGTTTAACTATTTTTGAGAGAAGGGAAGAGAAGAGAAGAGAAGAGAGAGAAGAGAAGTGAAGAGAAGAGAAGAGACGAGAAGAGAAGAGACGAGAAGAGACGAGAAGAGAAGAGAAGAGAAGAGAAGAGATGAGAAGAGAAGAGAAGAGAAGAGAAGAGACAAGAAGAGAAGAGACGAGAAGTGAAGAGAAGAGAAGAGAAGAGAAGAGAAGAGAAGAGACGAGAAGAGAAGAGAAGAGAAGAGAAGAGAAGAGAAGAGAAGAGAAGAGAAGAGAAGAGAAGAGAAGAGAAGAGACGAGAAGAGAAGAGAAGAATGGTGAATGGATATCAGGAAAAGGAGACAGGATAATGTGTATGGGTAAACAGACAAACATGGAACATCAGCAGCAAACAGATGTAGAACTGTACACATAAGGTCAGGGAAATATGGACAGGACTGAGATAGTGTAGAAACATTGTGATAGGGACGGCTGGGCAATGCACAGGGTATGGGGAGAGAAAGAACAAGAAGGCAGGGCATATGGCTATAAATATGGTGCTCTATGAGCAGCTGACATGTCAACTTTTAAAACAGCTCTGAATGACATAACAGAGATGCATTGCCATGTGATGGATCAGGGTTGCTGAATGCATGAGTCACACTTCACCAAGTGGCCTGATGGCATGAGGGGGACATTTATGAGAATTTGCAATACTATCCAGGAGGATTGCCAACATCAGCCAAATATCTGCCCATTACCCCATCTAACACAGCCTCCACCACTGTTTCAGGTGAGGTTGGGATATCAAAGGCACTATTATGAGACTAAGTACCTGTGAAGTTTGAAAAAGCCTTTTCAGTGTTGCACTCCTGGCCTCATCATCTTCATTCACCTCTGTCAGAAAGGCGGACAGAGTCAAAACATGACAGAGATGCCTGCAGGCAAATTTATCATCTAGACCTGCACTGAATAAAACAAATGAGAAGGGAATTATTTGTAAATCTAGCCTGATATTGAAATGATTATATTTAATGATTTTTGAGGTGAACTAACCATGATTTGATAAAAGCTTCTCCTACCACTTATGAATCTTGACATGACTCATATCATACCATTTGCATGCTAAAAGAGAAATAACACACTAAACTACCATATTAAATGTGAAGTCAATGATAGGACAACAGATACAATTCCATAAGCATTTGCCATTATCTACATGGCAGACAGCAGGCAACTGTGTGCCACCTGTATATATACTAAGATATGTAAATGGCATATGACAAAGGTATACATGAGGACATAACAGGCTGTGTGTGTTCACCTTGACATGGTTCAATGAAAACTAACCTCAGAACAGAGTCTTGTAAAGACTAAAATACATTGTATTAGACATACTACATGCAGTGCATGTAGTTCTACCACCACTACCATGACCAACCTGCCCACCTGACATGGAAGATCCTTAAAGTAAAAGACTAATTTACAAGATGAGCTTGAAAAATATTTCCCAATAGCATGAACAGCTCCAAATCTAAATCACAATATAAGATGAGCCATAAGAATATATAAAAAATGTCGACTATAAGTTTTTGGACCTTCTTGCCTAAGCTGTGCTTCCAGTACATGGAGATCATCAGGCTGCAGACCATCAAACTGACAGATGTACTTGTTTCACAGTCCTCTTGATGCCCATAGATGAGGATGACTTCTCTGCTAGGTTTTACCAGGAATCCACTTTTTAAATAAATCATCATACAATCCCAGTAGGTGTTTCCCGCAATGCTGGTGTATGACATTAAGCATATTGTTGTTCTTCTTCATACACCACAGTGGGGCTCTCCATTGGGCACTAACAAAAAGCTGCCATTCTCATGAATGTCTTCTAAAAATGGTATAATGCTGATGTGAAACAAAATGGTAGCCTGAGTATCACATCTATAACCTGATTTTGGTAGCATAGCTACCACAAATAACTAAAATGAACATACCTGTACAGATTTCCAGTATGAGCTCACAGACATGAACTGTATGAGGTTAGCATATGCAGTCACTATGCCTTATGCCCTAGTTGCACAGCACCAACATATAGTGAGTCATAAACAGTCATGCTTTTTGACCTAATTTGCCTTTGTTTTATGACAATAAGTATAAACTTGCTCACACTCAGAGGCATGCCACCATTTTATGTTATGTCTCACATTTTTTGAAACTATACCGCATATCTGTCTAATGTTATTAGGACAAATGGCAGCCTTGTTTTGAATTATAAGCAGTCTGAGGAGGCACACAGTCACTGACATTGCGTAGTAAGCTGTGTTTTGTCTATCTTTTTAAGAGTGCACATTCTTTCACTTTAATCCACAGATAAGAAGGCTGTGGGTCCTATTCCCACCATAGGTAGCTGGATTAATTTTCCATTAGTAACATTGCAATGCAGTATGCCATTCTTTGGAAGAAATGTTAGAATAAGACCCCATCTGCCTGAGTAGATGGTAGCTCAAATGGATTCTGTGGCACTTTTTAAAAATGGAAGGCATTAATTAAAAGGCAATATTCAAGAAACAATTATGACATCTTAACAAATACAAAGCACAAAGACAGTAAGTAATCAGTTAAATTATCTCAATCTCCCTACCACTTAAACAATAGCCAAAACCAGATACTTTTTCAACATTGAATACAAATCCCATATTTTGTTGCATAATATCTCTGCATAACATGCTTTCAATAAAAAACAAAAATAAACTTGTAAAGAGTAATTTGTCAGTCTTGTCTATTTAACTGACTGGGCCATATAATGATCATACACCATCATCTTATATGATAGTGGCTTTAGACCACCTGGGTACCATACATGTAAACATTAGTTTCAGAATGATTGTACTCTAAGGCATTCAAAAAGTACACAAATTAAAATGTACTTAGATGACCAAAAGGAACACAGTCTCTCAGTATGGCATTTATATTTCATCTCCCCTTTCACAGGGAGATTACCTAAAAGCGGATGCCACTAAAAAGTCTTCCCGTTCTAATATATTTCTAAACATTATCATCCTGTATTCTCTGATGAAATCTATCGCACTAAAATATTTCCATGATCCTATTACAAAATATGGTGTTTCCATCCTGTATACTCTGATGAAATCCCCTCACTAAATGCTTCCATGGTTCTATCACAAAATAACTTGTCTTTATTTCAACATAAAACATTGCCTAGTTTGAGTTGAAGATATCAGTAAAATATTTTGATTTCTAAATGATTTATAAACCATACATTGCTACACTTCAAAAGAAAGCTTCTTAATTTTCAAAGTATCTGTAACACATTTACCATGCCATTTAGAAAAAAGAACAAGTAAATTAGGTGTGTCATATTTCAGACTGAAAAATATGATATAAATAAAGGAAATTAAAAAAAAAGCACCAGGTTGATCAAACCTACTTCTCCTTGAGTAACAGGAGTATATAACACTCCCCATGTGAATTGGGTTCAGATGAGAACTCCATGTAGACAAGCTGTATAGACTCAACAAATGGGTTGCCTAAGTCATTTAATTTACCCAAAACACAGAGTGCAAAAATATACCTTTTTAAATAGGATAACTTCAATATTTCCCAAGCCATGAGGATATTATGTAATACTTGAAGACAGCCCATCCATTGAGTAATAATTACTTGCTCTTTGCAAATGATATGACTATTTTTTATAGATGTAATAAAGAAGATATATCATAAATTATATAATCATTGCTATAACAAAAACATTTTGTTTATATTTAATTCTACAGTCCAAAACTTGTATTATACAGTCTAATAGTGAACAAACCCAACCATTAGTTTTACAAGAATCACCACTCCATCTGCATAACTCATAAACAAGAGGAAAAGGTATTGGGAAAACCTTTTATTCTAGCTCAACACAAGCTCTAATTGATGTACAATAATATATTAGTCTTATTTAGATCAAACATAAAGGACTTAGCAGACAACCATGTTTAACCCCCACAACCATCCTGATCCTCCTACCTAGACAGCCAGATTCTTTTATAAATATCTTTCAGTAACTGCTGAATATTTGTCAGGAAACTATAAGCACTCAGTATATCCCATATACTATCATAACTAAATGAACCAGAAACCTTCTGAACATCACACTGCCCACAAGCATACCTTTATCAATCCCAGATGTCACGCCTATAAGAAGAGTAAGCAATATTTCACAAATGGGATGGCCGTTTATACCATTAACCCTGTCTAATAACACAGACACAGCCTTCATATAGCTAAGCTAACTAGCAACAAACCAGTTAGACTATTACATAATACTAATAGTCTCCAGTTTGGCAGTTTATTCTTAACATCCTTTTATTTCAATGTATGTTTCTTAATGCCTCTGTATATGTCTTCTGATTGTAAACCATACTGCAGCCAATATAAGAAACACCTTTACTCTGTGTATGGTATGCTTCTACAAAGAGGATACCCCATGCTGATCCCCCCATTGGTTGGTATCTTTCCATTCCCAGTAACTCTCTTCAATTCCCCAGGGTAAGAAGTTTCAGTAATAAATCAGTATCACTCTGCAACAGAGAGGGAACTCTTCTGTGCTTAAGTCTATAATCACCTTCAAGTTATACATATGATATAAATTACTTTCCACTGCTTTCATTAATTCTGGCTGGGTGGTAAGCTTTCTACTTATGTCATCTTACACAATATATAAATATGTGTTTGATATCCTTCGGTAATTTACATTGTAGTTGAAATTAGAAATCCGTTACAGATAAGATGATTTATGTCTAAAAGGAAGTTTTGCAAAGTATGACAAAGTATGACAACAACCTGTCATGTTATCATATTGCTCATGCAGCATTCTATAAGCTTTTTGTTTTACTACAGACCTGGTTCTGCTCATTGATGAAAAACAATTATTTATATTTCCATTCATACACCAACCCATGAATGAAGTATAAAAGTCTTTCATTGTAAATGAGCAGAAAAAGCATGTACTTTCTTTTAATATAACAGCAAACGTTACCAAAGGTGTCTTCCAAAAAAACATTTTGCCAGACTCTAATGAAAATCCAAACATAAAATGAAACTGCAAGGCAGATGTTGATTTTCACAAGTTTAATCTGAATATAAAATCCTGAGACATGAATGGTTAAGCACTTCCTTCAGCACCCATCATAACTGTTGACATCTTCAAAACCAAAGCGGTACTGGCAATATGGTAGCCCACTATAACAGGATGACCTGCCTATGCACATGCCTACGACTGTTACAATACTCTCATCGCCTTTCTAATGAATGTGTTGGCCTGTGGCGGTGAGTATAGTATTTATATGCTTACATACTTCTTCAACATACTATAATAGAGATATTTCAGTGCTGGTTACCAGTATGACTACAACTATCAGAACAAGGACACCTACCCTTCTTTTTGGCAATACACCTGCTGTATATATTTATGGCTCTACTTTGAAGCATCTAAAACCCATAACATCTAATTTCATAACACTGAGACCAGAATATCTAAAACCCAAAACATCTAAAACCTATAACATCAAATTTCATAACATCTAACACTACAAATCAAAACAAAATAACATCCCCACCACATATAATGACACCAAACTACCAAACACACTTTTTACTACATTTCTGTCGGGGGGGCAAGCCCCTCTGCACCCCTTCCCCCCCGTAAATTAAATATACCAACTCCAAGGTCACACTACATTGGTAGAAAGTTAATTTCCTAACCCCACTGTATCAAGCCCCCCCTGCAGAAACATAGTAAAGAGTGTGTTAGGTAGTTTGGTGTCATTATATGTCATTATATGTGGAGGGGATGTTATTTTTATGAGATTTGTACTGTTAGATGTCATGAAATTCAATGTTATGGGTTTTAGATGTTTTGGTCTCAGTGTTATGAAATTAGATGTTATGGGTTTTAGATGTTTTGAAGGGGACCCATATTCACATATCTATATGACCATTTTTATTAAATCAAAGTGAGAAAGGAGACTAATGCTCTCTAAAAACACATGAAATGTTACCCACATCATATGTTCAAATTTTGCATTTTGAAACAAATGCCTTCTAATAAAAATGAAAATCAGTGGAACTTATTACTTGAAAAAACATTAATAATATTGGCAGTTGCATTTGAATGCCAATAACTGGCCTTGACTCAATGAACACATTTCAATAACATGTTTGCTTAAGTTAAAACACTGGAAAGATGAACTCTAAATATAAGGCATTTATTTGCATACAATTTGCCTTTATTTTGCTATTTTATGGGTAATGCATTCTCTTTCTATTTTCTGTATTTTATTCTTTGTTGCAATTTTTGTAAATAGTATTGGCTCAGTGCTATGCACTATGAATTGCTTTTTAGTGGCTCCTTTAAGATGATGTTTCAGTTCCTGGGGCTTGGCAGTCATGTGATTTAACACAAATGCTTTAAAATGAGTGTGCACTTTCAGCATTGTTATCTGATGAAATGTATGCATTTTTTTTAAATGAAAGTGCTTATTTTTCATTGTTTTAAACAAGATTTTATTTTAAAAGGCTAATGGATTCAAGCTCTTGTGGATTTTATAGGTTCATAGGTTCATAGGTTCATAGGTTGGTATTAGGCTATCAGCCCTAGTGCCTATACAAGCCTAGCCATAACAATTCCCTGGCTATTTCTTCCCACATTATTTACTTTCCTGGACCCCTGTCTAGCAGGGTGACTTTCTCCCATCCAATCGTCAAGGTTCCTCTTGAAGAGGTCCAAAGAGGCACTCTGCTTGACATGTATGGGCAATCTATTCCAGAGTCTGGGGAGTCTCTGGGTCAGGAACCTATCCCTCCAGCATGTTTTGTTTATTGTGATGACAAGGTTTAGATCCCTGGGCGTGTAGCTCTGAGGGATTGGGATTTCTTTAAGTGTAGCATGTCCAACAGCTCTGGGTTTGACATGGCCTATCTGCTTTAGGCCTGTGATTCTTTTAGTGAGGTATTTCTGAGGCCTTTCCAGTTGTTGCAGATGTCTTGAGAGGTACATACCAAATTTTGTATTCTATAATGGGTCTAATGAGGGATGAGTACAGTGGGACAATGATCTCCTTTTTCTGGATGAAAAGCCCTTCGTGATGAGGTGTGCCACATAGCAGGATTTCCTGACTGTTGTGGTGACCACCTGTGTCCCTAAGTCTCTTATCACACTCACCTATATGGTAATTCATGGATACATGTTTTTTCCCAAAGGGGATAACAATACATTTCTTGGCATTGAACTTGAGTCCATGGCTCTGGCACCAAGCATCTGTTTCCATCATTTGGGGATTCAATAATGGCTCCCAGTTTGCAGTCATCTGCAAACTTTGTTAGCCAGAGTCCCTTAGTGTTGACCTGTACTTCAGAGGTTCATAGGTAGGTACTAGGCTATCAGCCCTAGGGCCTATACAAGTCTAGCCAAAAAGGTACCTCGGCTTTCGCCACCCAAGAAAATTATTTTCCTGTGACCCTGTCGAGCAGAGCCACAGAGGTGATCGCCGGGGTGAATTTCCTATTTCCCATCCAATCGTCAAGATTTTTCTTGAAGAGTGCTAATGAGGAGCATTGTTTGATATAGATAGGTAGTTTGTTCCAGAGTATGGGAAGTCTCTGGGACAGGAATCTATCCCTCCAGCATGTTCTGTTTATTGTGGTTACAAGGTTTAGGTCTCTAGAGTGTGTAGCTCGGAGAGATTGGGATTTCTTTAAGTGGAGCATGTCCAACAGCTTTGGGTTTGACATAGCTTTGTATGTTAGGCAGAGATTGCCTCTCAGTAGGCGATATGCGATGGAGTAAAGCTGGAGTTTTTTGAGATGGTCTGCGTAGGGCATCTGTTTGAGGCTGGTAATCCTCTTTGTGAGGTATTTCTGTGGCCTTTCCAGTTGCTGTAGCTGTCTTGTGAGGTACATACCAAAAGGGGCATTGTACTCTATAATGGGTCTAATGAGTGATGAGTAGAGGGGAACAATGTCCTCCTTTTTCCTGGATGTGAAACCTTTTGTGATGAGGTGTGCCATGTAGAAGGATTTCCTGACTACTGTGGTAATGTGATTATCAAAGGAGAGACTACTGTCCACCAGTGTCCCAAGGTCTTTTATCATACTTTTGATGTTAAGTAGACTACCACTTATGTGGTAGCTCATGGGTACAGAGTTTTTACCAAAGGGGATGACAATGTGCTTTTTGGTACTGAGCTTGAGGCCATGGCTTTGACACCAGCCATCTGTCTCCGTGAGGCCCTTTTGTAGGATGTCCACATCATTAGGAGTTTCAGTTATGGCGCCTAGTTTGCTGTCATCTGCAAACTTCATTAGCCAAGGGCCTTCTGTGTTAGCCTGTACTTCAGAAAAGCAGATACCAAACAGGAGAGGAACCAGGACTGAACCCTGTGGTACTCCAATTGTCACTGGTCTGAAGTCGGATTTGGAGTCTTCTACTTTCACAGTGTGGGTTCTGTCAGTGAGCCAGTTGGCAACCCATCTTGTGACATAGGCATTTATACCTAGTTTAGTGAGTTTATCTATAATTCAAGAGTAGGGGATGGTGTCAAAAGCCTTGGTGAGATCTAGATCGGCTGTGTGAACCATCTTACCCTCGTCTACAGCTTTGGTGACTGCTGCAAAGAAGTCAATCAGGTTTAGGAGACATGATCTGCCTTTTACAAACCTGAACTGGGTGAGGTCCAGAGTTTGGAGATTACCAATGTCTCTGTTTATAAGTTCCATGATGATACATTCCATAGCCTTGCAGACTAGGCTCATTAGGCTAATGGGGCGGTAGTTCCTGTGGTCCGTGGTGGCTCCCCCTTTGTGGAGTGGAATAACAGTCACTGCAGCCCATTCAGTGGGCACAAAGCCTGAGGTGAGGCTATGATTGAACATGGTGCTTAGGTGGGGTGCCAGTTCATTCTGTAGTTCATGTAGAACGCAGCCTGGGATGTTGTCAGGTCCCATGGATGCTGTGTTCTTGGCTTTGGAGAGTGTGGTTTTTACCTGTACAGCCATGATTACAGGAACTTTGCATTCTTCCAGTATAGAGATGGGCCCTTTAGGGAGTGAGGTGGGGGTAAAGTTAGCACTGAACCTATCTGCCAGGATGTTGGTAATATAAGTTTGTTCTGTATATTTAGTGCCACTGTGCTGTAACTCAGAGCTGATCTGAATGTTGCCATTGAGATTCTTGACATAGCTATAGAATGCTTTATGGTTGTCTTTAGAATCACTGGCGATTTTGTTTTCATAACAAGCTTTGGAGGATTTTATGAGGGATCTCAGCTTCTTATTGAGGCTGACCAGGGAGCTCTTCCAGTCATGGGATTTTACTCTTTTTTGCAACAGTTTCTTTCTTCTGTTGTAGAGTTTGTTTATGCAGGGGACCACCAGATTGGCTTCCTTTTTTTGGAGGATAGCATCTTGGTTCTGTTAGGGATAGCACAATCTATGCACTTGTGTAAGTGCTTATAAAGTGAATTTGTGTAGGATTCAGGAGACATACCTCTATTGTCCGTCTGCATGGGTGTCTTGAAGTTTGCCACTTCTGTCTTAAGAAGCATGAAGTTGGCTTTGGAGAAATTTTTTACGGTGGTTTCCCTAATGGGGGGTGGGGGTGAGATGTGGATGTCTAGGCTGATTAGCTTGTGGTCGGATCTGACCAACGAGGAATTGACCTCTTGTGTGGAACACTGGTCGCCCATGTTGGTAATGACTAGGTCTAGGATATTGCTGCCCCTGTTGGGGGTGTGGATAAGTTGATGCAAGGCATTGGAATTTATGAATTCCAGAAAACGTTGAGCAAAAGAGTTGGTACATGAGTAGTTTTCCCAGTTAATGGTGGGGTAGTTGAAATTGCCCATTATTAGGGTGTTGGGTTGTACCCTAATATTTTCCATTGTATCAAGAAATGAGGAGTGGGAATCCTGGGGCATGGTGGGGGATCTGTAGCAAGTTATAATTTGGATTGCAGTCTTGCCCAGAGGTAGTTGCAGTTGGATAATCTCAGATGCATTATGCTGAGCAACTAGCCTGGAGGTGTGTATATCCTTAATGAATATGGGCACACCTCCACCTTTAGTGTTTCAGTCCAGGTTAGGTGGCCAAAAGGTGTGATATGAATTATAGCCTTGAACCAGGTCTCTGTCCCTGCACAGATGTCGATGTTCTCCATTTTAAGGAGTGCCTCAAGTGAATGCATTTTGAGATTTAGACTTCTAGCATTGAGTAGCATTACCCTCAGATGTCAGCTTGCTTTTACCTGTTATGGTGGTGAATTTGTCATTTGAGCCTTGCCTAAAAAAGGCACTATAGGGATTGCAAGAACCTTAGCCAGTATCCAGAATCCCAAGGGCGACAGGTGCAGGCCATCTGTGGCAAAGCATTGTGGTCTGTTGATCATGTCATCCCAGGCAGACAGATACTGGATCCACTTGAATGACACCAGTATCTTAGCCAATTGTTGAATCAATCATTTTGTCCTTGTACTGTGGTATCATTCTGGGTGATGGCAGGATGCTACTCAGGGCTAGGGTCATACTCGCCTGGACTACAAAATCGGAGAGCTCCTCCGTGTCTCTTTTCATGTAGTCCAGAGTGGTACATCTCATGTCATTCACACCAACATGGACAATGACAGAGTCATATTTGTACTTCTTGTGGAGTGACCTGAGTGCATGCATTATGTGGTGGATCCTGGCACCTGACAGGCAGCTGACAGTAACTTTCTTCTTGTTTAGCCTGGTGAGTGGAACATCAGTGTGCCTGACTATAGAGTCACCTATGACTAGAGTGTTGGGTACATTGTTATGCCTTATGGGCTGTGGTTGAGTGGCACACTGAGTTTGTGGGCTATGTGTCATTTGAGCTGTGTTGGAGGTGGAGGTTGCATAAGTTTCTGCTTTGGAGGCCTCTGTTGCTTGAGCAGATATTTATCGAGAGCCTCCGTGAATGTAGGTGTGTGTTTTTTGTTGCTTTGTGTGTGTTTTGGTGGTGTAGGTTTTGAAGGACTATGTGATGTGTGTGGTGTGGTGCAAGTATTTACCTCCTCCTCTTGACTGTCTAGTCCAGTCTTGGGTGAAGAGAGCTTTGCTTCCAGTTTGGCTATATAAGTGCATCATTCACAAGTTGTAGTGTTGGGTGGTAGGAGGAGAGGGTTGTTTGTGTACAAGAGACAATTGCTGCATTGCTCCAAGATGCCCAGATTCATCAGGTAGACAGGAGAAAACACCAGGAGCTGACCCTTAGACATGCCTGGATAGGTGCTTATTTATTAAGTACTAAAAACTGTTTTTCTCTAGACAAGTGAGGAACGTTAAGTGCTGTAGTAATTTGTAGCTTATTTAGTGCTTACGAGTTCTGAACAAGTGCTGAGCCCAAAGAAACAGATTTGAGTGATAAAACTAAAATACTAGCTAGTTCTAAAGGAAAATTTGAAGAGCAGACTTTATGACGCCAGGAATAATTTAACCCTAGCTAAGCGGCGATGCATAAAAGGTATTTTTTTTATATATACAACAGTAGCAAATGAGCAAACTGATTTAAACAAATTAACCAATAAAAAGCGAACAACTGAGCCCGGTTCCAGCAGTCTTCGATCAGACAAGTTCTAACTGCACACTCCTGCCACTAGGGTGCAGGGGAACCTTCTCCAAAAAAAGATGGTCTGGATTAGTGCTCAAGTTACACAAACAAAGCTAGATTTAGCAGGTCTGAATTTAGTCTATGCTACAGCAAACAAGGCATACCAATTTCAGAAAGAAACATTTCAAATAAGCAGGCACAATAAGCCTTTAACCAGAAACTCCCAGCTCAGAAGGGCAGAATCTACCCTCTCCTCCCACAAGAGTGCAGACCACACCTTCTTAATGTAAAATAACTGGCCTGAAGCCAAAGTGCTTAAACCAGAACTAATACACTCTTAGCATAACAGACACAAAGCCTTCAATCAGCAACTTCCAACTTAGAAAGAAGTAAGTTACCTGTCCTGCCACAACAGTGCAGACCACAAACCTTCTTAATGTAAAACAACTGGTCTGAAGCCCAAGTGCTTTAACCAAAGGCTTAGAATAACAGTTACAATTTAATCAGGCTACTAACAAGCAGTAATAAATGCAGCAGAATAAATGCAATAAAGTAGGAAGAAACACAAATACAGTAAAAGCAGATGAATAAAGTGCATTTTTTATATATAACAATAGAAAATGAGCAAACTGATTTAAACAAATTTCCCAGTTAACCAGTAAAAAAGCTCAAAACTGAGTCCTGTTCCAGCAGTCTTCAATCAGACAAGTTCTAACTGCACACTCCTGCCACTAGGGTGCAGGGGAACCTTCTCCAAAAAGGATGGGCTGGAAATGCAGCAGAATAAATAAAATTGAGTACTTTTAAGAAGAGGCAAAAGCAAAATAAAGTGCAATTTTTTTTTAGTAAAGTGCAAGGAGAGAGGAAGGAGGAGCAGAGGTTAAGAACCTAAGTGGGTTGGCCTTCTCAAATGTTCTCTCTATATTAAGTAGAGTGAACACCAGACTGGGAGGGGTGTCCCAGATCAAATTTACAGTAGGGGTGGGCAACTGCAAAGCCACCAACTATAACAACTCTACAAGAATAGGGTGGGAGGGAAGGGGAAAAACAGTTTCAGGACAGATGAGAAACATAAAACTATGCCAGAAAATATATAAAATAATTCAGTCAAGCAAATAATAATTAAATCAGGCAAAATTAAGACAATGCAGAACTCTGAAAGGTTAAAATGCTTATAAATATACTCATCAATCAGCAATATATTTCCAGATTGTTTGAGAATCACACCAGCCAGAACCCAGGAGTTTCCAACAGTATATGCAATAATTTACAAACAGAAACTATTTTTAAATCAGCAAGCCTTGAAGCAATCAGATAACACACAAGTTGTTAGACCAGTTTTATAAACTCCAGCTCAGAAATAGAGAGTAAGCAGTTTCAGGACAGATAAGAAACATAAAACAATGCCAGAAAATATATAAAATAATTCAGTCAGGGAAAATTAAGACAATGCAGAACTCTGAAAGGTTAAAATGCCAAGAAATATACTTACCAATCAGTGATATATTTCCAGATTCTTTGAGAATCACACCAGCTAGAACACAAGAGTTTCCAACAGTGTATCTACAGGAGTTTGTCTCCTTGGGTGTTCTATTTGTATTGTATCTATATTTTTCAGTTGGTTTTCTGGCTGGTTTGTTTTGTAATATGGTCACTGGAACACAAACTGCTGCTTCTTCCCAAATTTCTTCCTGTGAGTTGGACATCAGACAACACAGATGGTGGGTGATTTGACTTTATTCATTCAACAGCTATCACAGAAGGTGGATAATCTTGCAGCAGCTTTTTCAAATGCTGTCACAGTACCGCCAACACAGAATGAATTTCTTGGTGCCTCCAGGAATTTGGACTTGAAATTTGATTGCTTTTATTCAGTTTCTAGCAATACTGGACTATCAAATAGAGGTAACACTTCAAATATATTACCTTTGAATATTATTAATGAATCTTCTGGTTCTTTAAACCATGGGAGACAGTTTTTTTTTTCTCAAGCCCCTTTACTGGGTGACTGGTTACATTCTGAAGTGTTATTTATAGAACTTCAGGTGGGGGGAATGACAATTTTGAAAAACAAAAACTGGCTGAACTGGTCTATAAATTACAGAAAGTAAAAAAAAATTACAGCTGGATAACACATATTTTAAAGAATGTATGAAGGCACATGTAGTACCAAAAGGTCCACTCATGTGACGTTTCCCGACTGGACTCATACCTAACTCTGATTTACATCATGAACTCTTGAATATGTTTGTTAGACACAGGATGGAGTATAAGGACATGATTTATGATAAAATAATAAATTAATTGATGAAATCATAGCGGATCTAGAAATCTTGAATAATTTAGTTATTCATGATTTACAATATGAATCATTTAAGTATGAACACATCCACATTTTTAGGAGCATTGATGAACAGATCAAACTCTTTGTTCCCTGTAACATTAAGAAGATTGAGAGAGGCAGACATGAATAAAAACAATATAAATATAAAATAAATATAAAATATAAATATATAAAATATACATAAAATATAAGATATAATATGAATATAAAAAAAAAAACATCACAAACATGGGGTATCAGATTCAATGTTAATGCTAATATTCATGTATCAGGTGAGGAGCAAACCATCCCGAGACAGGATGTGATGGTTCATTTGTTGGAGGAGGAAAACGAGGACAATATTTTTGGACATGGGAACACTCCAGTTCTCCAGAGGTAAGAAAGGATCAGGAACCAATACTCCATTTAGAACAACCAATGGAACAACAGTAATCTTCCCAGGCAGAACTCAAATCCAATGCAACAAAACTGGAGAGGAGCATCCAGAATGGGCGTTGGAATTACAAGAAGTGGAATGAAGTTCAGCCCATGATGTTACTACATGTATTCTATCCCATGCAGCACTGTGATGAATTCCAATGCTAATTTACTGTCTACAATTTTTCATCTGTTAATACTGATGCTTACCATGGGGATTTATTTGCTCGAGGTCTAAACGTTGTACCTAATAGGCATATAGATATTGCATACTCCCTCATGGATCTTAAGGAATATTCCAGAAAAATAAATGTCATGGTGATGTTTCAAAATGAGGAATCAGACATGCAACCATTAAGGATATCCAGCACTTATAATCCCCCGATTCACCCTGTGATTAACTGTTTCAAACAAATCTGTGAGCTGGACATACATAACTTGGCACACTTGGATCAAAAGCTAAGAAAACATACTTTAAAATACAATCTTTATAGAGAAGAAACAGTGAGATTAAATGATTTATGAAGCAACTAAGAAATCAGGATTATGCAACCTTATAAAGGGGGTGAGTTGGTCATAATGAATGAGTGTTACTTCTTCTTCTTCTTTCAGCTTTTCCCGGTTAGGGGTCGCCACAGCGGATCACCTTGTCTGCTTATGATTGGCAGTGGAGTTTTACAGTGTCGAGTTGCCAGCCCGGCGCCCAACCTTCCACAGAAGGCACACACATGCACACACTCACACCTAGGGCCAATTTTAGAGTGTCCAATCTGCCTACAGCATGTCTTTGGGATGTGGGAGGAAACCGAAACACCCGGAGGAAATCCACGCGACCACAAGGAGGACATGCAGACTCCTCCCAGAAGAATGAATGAGTGTTACTATAATATGAAAATTAGGTCAATTTTTGCATTTGATACCTACAAGAAGGTATCTCTGAATGAGTGCAATGTAGCATACAATAGGATAAAGGGAAATCTAAATGACTTATTTATTGACCAACAAAAATAATATAAATGTGATGCATCCTATGATCCCCCACATGTTTGGTTTGCCTAGGATACATAAAAATAAAGAACAACCACCAATGCTACCAGTTGTTGGTAGCTGTAGTTCTATCACCCACCCTTTGGCCAAATTCTTGGACACCAGAATAAAAAGTTTGGTTACCCAGGAATCACATGTTTGCCATGATTTGTGGGAGTTTTTACAAAAAAAAAATGACCTTCCCTTTAAAGACACATATCTTATCACTGTGCATATCTAAACAATCCTACCTTGGTTTGTGATTTACTTTGAAGTTGACTGGTAAGAAAAGTTTTATTTGTATTTATATTTTATTTGTTATCACTGTTTTTCACTATTTGTAGGTAGGAAGGGATAGCTTGTTAACAAGGCTTACTTTTTTTGTTTGGCTTGCAGAATGTGTACAGTCAAAACAACTTTACTGTACTTTAGTGTTTAGCTGTATTTTGCTTGTTTGATTTTTGTCATAGAAGTTGTTTTACGTTTTCTTTGAATTCTGTGGTTACTGTTTTTGATTATTCTATTCTTTTACAATATTTTATTCATTTGAAGCTGAATATGGATTTCTTAAATGAGTATGCAATTAATGATTTATTAATGCACAAATATCTTGTTCAATGTAATAAATGCTATGTATATTTAAAGGTAACAGCTGATAACATTGATGATCTGTGTTCCTCGTGTCAAAAGTTGGATGATTTCCTTACCATTGTTAGTAGAAAATCTAGACTTAATGATGGTGATTGCACTTGTGCAATTGGCATGGCTTGGAGTACTGTAGTTTCATATATTAATAAATGGACTGGTGAGATAAATAATGTTGTTGTGGTCTCCTTCAATAAACACATCACACTGAATGACATTTGACAACCTTTATTAAACTTTCATAAACATAACTTTGTTATCCAATAGTTGTTACTTACAAATGAAACACAATATAGCTGACTGAATTCTAACATCCACAGCCATGTAATGTTAATCAGGACAGAGTGACCTTGCTCATCCTGACCCATTAAGCAGCGTCCATACCTCCAACTCACTTACTTATGAAGCAGCGTCCCACTACTCACTTCATTTACCATTTATTGAATTGTACATCCCACTTATGTTTCTTATGAAGCAGAGTCCCATTACTGACTTAATTTACCACTTATTGAATTAACATCCAACCAAGTAAGTAGTGTCCTTAACCCCGCTTACTTATTTATCGAGCCACATTCAATACTCACTTTCCTTTCCCAATTCATTGGAATGACCATCCAAAAACCACAGGGGGAACAGAAGAGGGCACACCTGTCCCTCTTCTCCACCCTACCCAATCTGACAAATAACCACTATCCCCACTATTCCATCAAAAGAGGGAGGGAGGGAGGTGGGTAGAAAGTTCATGCTAAAATGTGATTCCTTACCCAGTTACTCTTGCTTAAGCCCCTTAAGCCCCTCCCCACCCATACCTCATTTCCTTCCAATCATCCTTCCCTCCCGATTTAACCCTTTCCTCTCCCACATCCTCTTTACTCCTACTAATATAGTTAACTAGCCCCACTCTGAAGATGTTCCAGGACAAATTTGTTTGTTACCAAACCTCATTTGTCCTGGTCCCCTTCAATAAACACATCACACCGAATAACATTTGATGACCTTTATTAAACTTTCATAAACATAACTTTGTTATCCAATAGTTATTACTTACAAATGAAGCACAATATAGCTGATTGAATTCCAACATCCACATCCATGTAATATTAATCAGGACAGCGTTACATTGCTCATCCTGACCCAGTAAGCAGCGTCCATACCTCCAACTCACTTATTTATGAAGCAGCATCCCACCACTCACTTCATTTACCATTTATTGTATTTCACATCCCACTTATGTTACTTATGAAGCAGCATCCCATTACTGATTTCATTTAGCACTTATTGAATTAATATCCAACCAAATAAGCAGTGTCCTTAACCCCGCATACTTATTTATCGAGCCATCATCAGTACTCACTTTCCTTTCCTAATTAATTGGACTGACCAGCCAAAATAAGATGGGGAACAGAAGAGGGCACGCCTGTCCTTCTTCATGGCGTACCAGCCTAACAAGGCTGTTCCCCCTCTCTCCAATAAACTTTCAGCACCTAACCACTCTTAATTCATTAGGCCAAACATCATTCGGTGTATCACATCCCAACAAACTAAGCTGGATAAATGTCATCACCTCCTAAAGCCCTATCATATAACTAATAAAATAGCCAGTTACCCAAATCACTGAAAACAAACTACTGGTCTCTTTCCTACTGCCAGTGTAAAAAGCCATAAACTCATAACACAGCATAATCACTACACTTGAACTACATAATGCATAACCTCACACCAATGGAAGCAATAAGGATTCAAAAGACATTGCCAGCTAACTGGACAACCAAACCTTAAGCCCACAGCCAATAAAACTACGAAGAGGCAACTGGCTATCCTCATACCACCTTGCATCTCTATTTTACCACCCAAATGAATGTAATAACCAAATCCCTTTAATGTCAGCTCAATAACAATCCTGACAGGGTCTATATTACAACATCGAACACTTAAAACAGTGAACGATGTTTCATCCACCCTATTTCAGCGAAAGCTGAAAATGTCGACACCTCAGAACAGTGATTTCTTTCCTAGGGAAAGAAATCGCTATTCCAACCAAAAAAAAATACAGTAAACAGTTCCAAACACATGCACGCTTACCTTAACCCTAATTCGACCCCCCCCCAAAAAACGTAAACAGCTGAAAACACATATGCACTTAACTCAACCATACATCTAACGCAAAAAAAAAGTAAACAGTTTAAAACATATACACTTACCTTAACCCGTACCCTAACCCTAAGGTCAGTAACTGTTGCACATTTACGTTAGGGAACTATACCAGATAAGGGAATCTTTGAGACCACACTACAGTGCAGAACACGCCAAAGTAACGAAGTGGCCAAGCAACTTCTTTCCCAGGGAAATAATTCGCTCAACAACCGCTTTGCTGTTTTGCCTGTTCTCTGTTTAGGGGTCAATGAAAACACATTTGACAAAATGCATTTTTGTCGTTCTAATAAGAACCCTCCTGACATCACACCAACTGTCCATTATAAACAAGGAATATTTTAAGTGGCCTGGCATTTAAGCAACTAACCCATAACAGCAGCCTTAAATAATAATCGTCCAAGAGCCATCCAGCCATCCCTCAAACTAACCGATACAGCGCAGCACCTAAAGTTATCCTCACCTTTACTGACAGTACCTCCTAAGGTCCCTCCTTGCTAAAACCCTAGCCTCAACACAAAGAAGTAGAACATGACAACTTCTGAAAACTCAAAAGCATGCCTTGCTTAAACTTTTATCACCCATGTAAACAAAGCGCCCTGCTCCCAAAATATCAAAAAAAAAAAAACCCTCATACCTACAATGCTTCCAAAACCATACCTACAAAATTCCTTCAAGCATAATTGACATGGTTCATGTAGTACTCCCATCTAAACCCTAACCTAGTATGAAACATTACCAACACCTACCAAGCCTTGTGAACCATATCAGCTTCCTATCACCAGATCATGGTCCCTCCACCAACACAGTAACCTGAACAGATGACTGTAAATGCACCCCAAAAGCTCCACCCAAATTTGGCATGCCTAACTGCGTACTTAACCATATTAACTGTAGACACTGCATATGAAGGATAATTTCAATACCAAAATGTATGGGAGTCAACTAGTGATTTCTATACAACCTATAGAAACTGTATGGACCCAGTTAACTCCTATTCCAATGATCCTAAGAACATTTCCATAAACAATCAATACAATAAAATTCCCATGCAATCACTGTAACCCAAATAACAGTTTAAACAAAGTCCTATTCATCTAAAAATGTGACCTTGGCAACCCCTCAATTTGCTGCTATGATCTGCAAATGGCTGTAACTATGACATTAAACTGCAAAGAAACCTAAGATGCTGAAAACTTTAAAATACCTCCCTACCCATACCTTTCAAGTATACCTCACCTTAAGGAACGTCCCTCACCTGCATCATAAAAAGTCATGTTCCTCAAAGTTCCATATCGCAAAAGTCTGGCACCCATTCCATTCTAGATATAAGAATTAAACTTAGCTTACCAGAGGCCTAAACCAGTGGCCTCAGAGTACCCATGATCCTATGATGATTGGACTCCACTCTGCCAATGAAAACCCCAATCTCTCCTTAAACAATCCCCCTCCCTGGATTAGCATGTATCAACCTACCTCTCCTTCAACTTTTCCCTACACTAACTTGATAAACTCCAACCCTGATGTGCCATAAATAGCACCAACTTAGGATTACCTGCTAACCCATTGTGTGCCACTCCCGCAATCAAACATCCCCACAAGCAGAATCCATTAACTTCCAAAACCATTTTTGACAAGGCACTGACCACTGCTCGCTATGCAGTCCCCTGTCTGTGATCTCATTCTGCACCACTCAGGAAACCAAGACCTCCATTGGAACTGCTTATATAAGTTTTTGAGCTCTCTCACTTCAGGTCACCAACTAATGTCAACTCAAATTCCATTCCTTTGCAGTCTGCAACAAAACAAAACAGAATAAGTATCTTGACTTTACAATACAAGAACTGAAACAGAAACAATTCCCCAAACCCTATTACTAGAAACTCTGCAGCAACACCTTGGCACTATGACCCCCCCCCCCCATTAACTTTTACATTGAGTTCTGACAACTAAGTGAAACTGCAAGAGAGAACCCCAGTTTTTAAGAAGTGACTAGATAATGAACTAAATCCTGTCACTTCTGTCACCTCAGGCCACAATGTACACTTACTGCAGATAGCAATCATCCTTCTCAATTTCACTGAGGAAAATGCCTAACCAAGAGTATAAGTAAAAGCAGGTCAACAACCCCACATAGGCACAAAGTCTAACATATCACTCTTTATAAACTTAGAAGACCAACAGACCACCCACCTCCCATTGGCATAAGTTCCCACTATAGCTGCTACAAACTCCTGTCATCTCTACCATGAACAGACAAAAAAACACAAGAAGGCTCTTACCTTGCTCTGCCCTGCTCTCCAGACTGAAACCTGAATGCATGCCATTATTCTCTAACTGCAATCACAATGATTATCCCCTAATTGTCAGCAAAACGCCACTATAAAAGTGGCCCCAGATATGAAGCAAATGTCTGGACACAGTGTGCCTGCACGAGGTATGATTTCAATATTTCTGATGGCACTCTCCCCACTCAGCCACTCTGGTAATAGCACGAATACCTGCTAGCTGACCATTACCTGAACACCTGAGCAGCATACTGAATCACCGCATCCTGATTCTTTTAAGGTAGAGTCAGAAACCTTCAAAATGCAATACTCACACCAGGTACTAAATGATCAAAGCAGCCAACTAGCCATCCCAGCATTACCCAAATCTCCCCTGAATCAATTTCCAAATATTTTCAAAATCTATTGAAGAGCTAACTAGCCAAATTTTCCTAATCTGCTCGACAAGCCTGTGTTCATTTAATCTTTTTTTTTTTTTATTTTTACTTGTTGACCATGATGAAATGCAGACAAGCCAATATAACACCATGTCACTATACTCCCTTACCTAAGGTATATTCTCAAACAAAACGAACCGACCAGCAGTTAAGCTTTGTCCCCGAGAAAACTAAATTGTGAACCAACTGCAATATTTCACACCCCCTTCATGAGCAATAAAACCAGATAATGCCTTATCAAAATGGGGGGAACCAAGGCTGAAAAACAAAGATGCCAACTTTAATGTTCATAAGCGCAGAAGGGTGATAGCGTAACCAAAATGGCACCCCCTGTACCCTGCACCATTTGACATCAGAAACACCAATGTCTGACTTTTAACGTCTCCATTCTCAGAAAACCAAGACTTTATGAGAAATTGACCTAAAAAAAAAAAATAATAAAAAAATAATCAGGCAACCATTCATAGGATCTTGAGCAAGTGAAAAGTAACCCGCATTGAGAGGAAGCCAAACCCTATCTACCCATTCACCCCCCAGCGGAGGTACTGTTCAGCACAAGATTCAAACCCAGGGCAATGTGACGCTCCTCCCAACATGGCAAACACCCACAATAAAAGCCCAGAAAACCATGCCACCATCACCAAACAGCCTGAGTGAGCATACATGCCAACTGACAGTTGAATGCCTAGCCTCACAACTCGCAAACAGACACTCAACACCTGAAGTTGCTAGCATACTGGATTTGTCCTATACATAATATGTTTTATTCCCATTTCAAGGTTATGAAGTCTGAAACTCAACTAGATATTACTCAGCGACCGCCATCCCCAGATCAACACCTCATTTTGAGACACCGCCTACCTCTCTGAAGAAAACTTTGCTAACAAATGGAATGCTCTAGTCAGAGCCACGAAAATACACCCAATGATGACAATGGACAACAACCTGAACCTAATACAGCTGCTCAACTTAGAACTGCATGGCCAGGCCCCAGCCACCCTCTCATGAAACACTGTAATATGACCAAAGACAAATAAGCACGTGACTCACTCAGATTTTTTAATACAGAACAGTTTGCTTTTGTTGTAGCATTGTATATGGGTTTATATATTTTTTAAACCATGAAAAGTACACCATAAATGTTTCCTAATAAACCCACAACCATGTTCTGCTCCCCTGAGCCACCAAGACCTACTTCAACCCAGGGGCAGACCTACAAGCCAACATCATAAAATGCTTTTATTTTCTTGGACAAAATGAAATGCAAGTTATCTTCTCATTGTTTGATCAGTACCAATTCTAATTAAACCCCCATTACCAGTCATGCCTAAAGTCCAGGTTTGTCTGTAATATTAAGTAAAAATTCATGTCTGTATAGTCTGTAAACACATTTCTATTCCATAAACTATGATGTTCACACATTCTCTTTTGCTAGCTGCTACTTTCATGTGTCTTGTATAGCTCGCAATCATTTATACAGGTTCTGCCCTTTAATCGTCAGAAATTGTTGACACAATGGAAGTACTCCTCTAGACACAGAAAGTGGCTAGCATAACATGCTTTGTGTCAGCACACATTTATAAGGAATATAACATCAAATCAAAATGCCTGTCAGCAAACAAACCCTCTCCCCCATAAGGTTAAGGACACTATGCAGCTGAGTGTCTGTCACCAAGGAAAACTCCTCACTTTAAGGCCTCCCAAAGAAAGTAGAGCACCCATCTGGGTCTCAACATGACTGACCTGCCACATCATCTACTTCTGCCTAGCAACAAGAGAATCCGCATTCCAGTGACTATACACCTCAGACTGTCCATGCCACCTAGCCACTGTAGCAGTCCTACCACCGACGAGCAACAGAAAACCAACTCACCCTGGCTCAAACTCTGTTCTACTGTAGAATGTCTGACCACCGGAGTCTAAGCTATCCGTGTGAATATCTGGACCATTACCAGGCAAGCAAAATACCCTTCACCAACACACATCTCCCCCTTTATTCAACAGCAGCAGCTCCAGTTGCAACTGCCCATGCTCAGTAAAGAACACCCATGACTGCTTCCAAAATCGCAAAACTGCTGCTTCACAGACTGGCTCCACTCTAAGAAAACTATACCATCCATGAGGAGCAGCTACCTTTTTGACTATCTCCTAAGAGGCATGAATCATAACAAAATAATCCCAGCCTAAATACTTTAAGCTGAATCACTTACGGCTTCCCCCTGATGAATGGCTGCTGTCAGCATAAATATCCATTTTTTTTTTACTTTCAGGTATGAGAATTAAAACAGCAGACTGCAGCTTTAAACCCAACCTGCACCATTTATGAACCCTGCATTTCCTAAATAAGCTTGAGTGCAATTTTTAAACCAAAAAGGAATCCTGAAGAAACCAAGACTTCTCCTCACATTATCGCCATATAAGCTCTGCCGCAAGACGAGAGAAAACACATCCTCCACCACCAAATACTACACTTAAACATCAGAAACCCTACCCAACTGAACTGTAACCCAGTGAATGTCATGTCTCCCATCCCCAATTCTCCAAATCTCCTGGGGCAAAAAAAAAAAAAATACTTTTAAATATACAAACCCCTACCTCCTACACCAGCCACCAGCCAGTAATGTTGGGCCTACCTGTTCTCCATGAATATCTACAGGTCGTCTTGGATGTAACTCCTGCCTTAGCAATTTCACGCCAAAATGTAATTCCTTACCCAGTTACTCTTGCTTAAGCCCCTTAAGCCCCTCCCTGCACATACCTTATTTCCTTCCAATCATCCTTCCCTCCCCATTTAACCCCCCCATCCTCTTTACTCCTACTAATATATTTAACTAGCCCCACTCTGAAGATGTCCCAAGACAAATTGCTTTGTTACCAAACCTCATTTAGGCAAAGAACACATACAACACAGTTAGGAAATGATGCATCTATTGTCTGTAAAGATCATTCAACCCCTATGAAAGAAGACAATGCCCCTGACAACTTTGGAATTCTGGATGCAAGTATTCAGCAATCTGTGGATCTGGATTGTTTAGAAGAAAACAAAAAAAAGAAAGAAAGGAAGAAGTTCACAACAAATTAACACGGAAGAAAAATAAACTGATTAATGTCTGTAAAGTAAAGAGAATATGTACTAGAAAGGATAATGCTTTATTATGTACCCCACAGGTTGCAGGGAATGATAATATTTTTCTATCAGAAAACCTTCAGTCTACAGAAAAAGGCATCACTTTTCCAAAGAGAAGGTAGAAAAAAGAGGCAAGGGACAGGTGAAAAGGAAGAAATCAAAACTGAACGTGGAAGGATTGAAGAACATTACTGTAAGAAAAAAGGAGAGAAAGACAGATGTTGACTACATGGCTCAAGCTGTGGATTTACAGTGCCATCTGGATGAGAATTTAATACACAGTGAAAACAGTGGGATTAATAAGACTAATAGTGATGAAGATCTATCCTTTGTAACAATTGATAGAGCAGATATTACTGTATCAGAAGCTGAAGATTCCTCAGAGCTTGTCAGCAAAGATATTCTTGTAATTGGATATTCAATTATTAGACGAACTGATACTTATATTTGCAGAGAAGATATTGAACATTGGATAGTGTTATGCTTGCCAGGAGCCATAGTATAAGATATGAGACAAGCCTTGGAACACCTTAATGTAAGGAAGTATGGATCTGTTTTTATTCATGTAGGTACAAATAATCGCATCTGCAAGGATTCTCTGACTGTTAGTAGGGAAGTGACAGCCCTCTTAAATAGTACAGCTTGTAGTGGTGTTAGGACATATTTTTCACAAATCAGGTGTCAAAGTTTTTTTTTTTTTTTTTTGAGTTAACATGCAGCAATAACAAGTAAAATTAACAAAGTAAACTCTAAACAGCATTACATTAGTATGGTGCAACTGGAAAGAGAATTCTACATGACTATTATTCCTTAGTAAACCAAAACAGTAAGGTTAAGACTAGATAATATACATTATAATTATATTTCATTTTCTATACACAAGCAATAATGCCTGACAGGGTGTGTGTTACTGTGTAAATAATGCCTGCCCAGTGTTTTCATAGGCCCAAAGCCACAGACTTAAATCTTTCTTTTGGCAACTTTGCTTCAGTCTCAGTCTCAGATTTACAGGGTAGTATTCATAGATGTTAGCATTTTATTGCTTATAGTCCTTTGCCACTGTACTGTAGTACCATTGCAAATCTAACCAATAATTCAGAGTCATGCAAAGGTTTCATGGGAAAATGCTCATTTGAGAATAATTTGCATGTCTTTGAATTCAACATGACTCAGATGGAAAATGCAACACTGTCACACAGACACTTACACAAAGACAGGAACATGTGTGCACTCACAAGTGCACAGACACATACACACACACACACACACACACACACACACACACACACACACACACACACACACACACACACACACACACACACACACACATGCGCATACAGTCGCACAAATTTACAGTCACCTGAACAATCACAAACACACACACGCATATGCATGAGTGCAAGCAGACCCACTCACATAGCATTACAGTGCTTGCCTGGTGTGTTGCTGACAGATGCACTGCTGTCATACACAGCAGTGGGTGTACATCACAAAACTACCACAATCAGTCCTCACTCCACTACTCAATAGTACACTAGAGCTTGTCTTCGAACTGCTGTACACTAAGATGTGATTCTCAATGTAAGACTTCAGGGGAAAGCACATTGCTAATTTACTTAAGCTGCACCCCCATACTGCCACATTTACATGTGATGTAATGTAACAAGACACTTTAGTGCTACTTGCTGGCAGTGTTACAAGTTTGTAGAGTTACAGGAGTCTTTGAATCTCTCCTTCATACCACACAAACAATCCTGTTAGAAACAGGATAGTATAGTATGTTATCTGTTTCTGAATATCCCACCAGTATATATGGAACAACCTCACAGAGTAGAATGCCATGCTTAACCATTTATAACATTTGTATTTTATGCTTTGCATTTATTTTTTAGTAATTTGCAATTTCTGAATCTGAGATCCACTATTCAGTATAATGTGACTCAGTGCTTTCTTTTATTAGTCATAGTAGAACTATGTATCACAGCTATTTATGGGGACACACATTAAGTAAAAAATGTAGGACTGCTGAAGTTCTATATGGGATGACTTCAGGCTATTTGTGACATGTGCAGTATTTTCAACTTAATTTGCTGCAGCCTGCAATGCTCTACCATTTTTATCTTGATAGGCTTGGTGACTAGTCCTAATTTTAGAGGTGGCCTGGACATCAAAGCTACAATTCTGTGAAATACACTGAAAAAGTGGTCAACAGATACACATTATATGCAAAAATTCATGCAATTTCTACTTTTTGGGCATGACATAACACCATGCAGCAGACGTAAATAAACCACCTGCAGGGTGCACTCATATCTTGTCAGCAGAAATATCACCCCTGTGAAGGTATTACACCTGTCCAGTAATGATGGGAACCAAGTAAATGATATGTTAAATATTCTATTTCATCCTGCATTTGCCCCACCATTTGCATTCACAGTAAGTAGGATATCAAATTGCAGTGATTACAGACATTAAATGAGACTTTGAACAGTTTACCCGGAACATCAGATACAGAGAATGAGCCCAGCTTCTTTCTTGGTTAAATCTGTAGGAAATCTTGCATTTCAAGAGTACAGCTCCATACAAAAATTACATTGATGTGTTAGCTCCACTGAAGCAGCAAGCCTGTGTGTCTCAAGGCATTACTGAAGCTGCATTTCATATTTGGTCATCTGCAAGGCTTAATACCAGTTATCATGTGCAGGACATTGCAATGTTCTTAATTTGCCACATTACTGGACAACATAGAGAAATAAATATTATACTATTGTCTTCTACATACACAGCTTAAAGTCCTCCTTACAGGAAAAGATGAACTTGAGTGTGTGTGTGTGTGTGTGTGTGTGTGTGTGTGTGTGTGTGTGTGTGTGTGTGTGTGTGTGTGTGTGTGTGTGCGTGTGCATGTGTGTGCATGTGTGTGTGTGTGTGTGTGTGTGAGTGCGTGTGTGTGTGTGTGTGTGTGTGTGTGTGTGTGTGTGTGTGTGTGTGTGTGTGTGTGTGTGTGTGTGTGTGTGTGTGTGTATGTGTGCCTGCATATTTGACTGGAGAATCATGGAAGGCTGCAAGAAAATCAGCCACTCTGACACATGTCTGCATTGTTGAATGTTTTCAATTTATATTTTCACTAATGATGACTCCCCAGACTATTTTCAATATCAGAACCAAACATGAACTCTGTGAAGGAACAGAATTTGATTCTGAGCAATTTGCAAATAGATTACCATAATGATCTTCTTAAAATTGTGATATACATCAAAACCTCTTAATGATAATTAGATAATAAAGGGGCTATTAGTGAAGTGATAGTGAAAACAAAGCAGCAGGGAAAGACAGATGATGTGGGCAGTATCCCAAGCATAAACTTAAGAAATTACAATGCCAAAAAGCTTGTATTATGTGCAGAATACTTATTATTTACAGAACCTGCTTAATGAAATAATTCACACTGCAATGCAATGGTTTTGTTTATAGCGACACAAATTTGGTAGCTCGTTCACTTTGTCTATAAAAAGAGAGCCCTCTGAAATAAAATTTAGAAACATACTGTAAGTATATTAAATGCAAATGATGAAGAATTCATATAAAATAATCCATTGTTAACAAATAAATGAATATTCACATAGTAAAATATGAAGGAAAAGGCCATAGCGATTTTGCTGAAAAATGTAATTTAATGGTGTTCAGACTGACGATTCTACTGATTGTTTTAGTCAAAAGTCTTACCCAGCCTAAGGTAAGTCATATATGAAGCCCTTAGCCTTGTTTAAAGCCAGTGTAGCCTGTGACTGGCTGTTCAGGTAATCACATACATTACAGTGAAAACCAAAGAACCTTATATATTATGCCTTTTTGTTATACTTTGATAAAATGAAACATGCTCCTCAACTTTTACCTTATATATGGCCTTGCTGTACTGAAATACCTCCTTTATCTTTCTCCATCTCCACACTGACCATGTGAATTGAAAATATGGTATCACTTTAATTGCTATCTCCTACTTCATTGCTATTTAATTTGTCTTCTTTTGAGGATGAGGACTGTTTCAGTGAACAATGAACCCTTGCTGGGACTTCACCTCTGTTCAGCTGGAAGTCTGTCATTCACTGTTTTGGTAAAAAAAAGATATCAGTTACAATGAAAATAACAAACTCTGCATACCTTCCTGTCAATATGCTTGCTCTAAGTTTTATCCACGGTTGACCACCATCCCTGCTATGCACAAAGAGAAAACAATGTCCTAGTGAAAGTATGACGGTCAAATTTAAGAGGCTGGTTAAGAACGTACAAATAATTCTGCTGTATGTAGGAAGCTAGGAGGCAGAGATAACCTGGATGTTTTTATTAAAACTGTCTTTTAGTTAGCATATTCTAATCAATTTTATACATTAATTTACAATTAAATGTATTACAAATCCACAAACAAGAATTTTTGGCTATCTGTTTAATGACATCTTCTGTTGAAACTGACAGATAGCAACAAATACATGCTATTTCCAAAACAGTTTTATAATCTTCAAGAGAAAAAAAACATAATAATGCAAACTTTAGTAGCAGTTAACTTACGGCATATATCTAACTCCAAGAGTGAGGAAATAAAGTAGGATACCAGCTAAATACAGGTTGTTGGGAAGAAGTGCTACAACACAGGCTAAACAGACACAGGTGATACATATGAAACAGTCAGTGGTGAACTGATTAAAGGAGCAGAATTTCTGATTAATAACCAACAATCAAGCCACCTTGCTGCTGGTAGGAAGAAAGGCTGATTTGAGTGGGGGAGGGGGCAGCACTACAGATCCTGAGCAATAACTGTTACAGGTGATGAAACATTTTTGTGGTTCTAGGATATTTGATCACTTACCCATAGGTGCATTCACAAAGCTGAGTAAACTTGTTTTTCAGCTAAGATTTTCTAAATGGTGTTACTGATGTGGATGTTAACTGACTTAGGTGCAGTGACTGTCCAGTAAATGTCACCATTTCCCTTGTTTCTGCAGGCCAGGTTTGTAGTTAGACCACTGTCTTTTGACACAGTTCTTGCTTGACCATCTTATTGCTTTGGCTTCTAGGCAAAACATTATTGTTGTTTGTACCAAAGTGAAAGCAAGCTATATTACCTGGTATCTGTGGTCCTCCTTCTTTTCTTATCTTATTAAAGAAGCTGTCCTTATTTGTGTTTACAAAAGCTTCCAACTAAAGAAGCCACAGCATTCATACTAATTGAACTCCTAAATTCCACTGATCATAGATGTCTTAATGATTTCTATTATTTTATTTTGCAGATAAATGATTTTGGGCTTCTTGGCATGTTGTTTTTAATGTGGCAGATTTGTTGAACTTTGCATCATGCCACAGAATGCATGGACGTGTAAATTTTCACTAATATTTGACTTCTTTTCTTTCTTCCTTTTTTGACTTGGAGCCCCTAGTTTGAAAAATTTGACAAACTCTATTTTGGCATGTCATGCCACTCAACTAATACAGTGTAGCCATACGACAGCTGCTGTCAACAAATAAGGCCTGTGCTTTTGTGAGAATAATCACTAGCTGCAGATTTTTATTTCTCTGTTCTTGTGTTTATAATTCAGACATACCACTCTACCGCATATAGTAATAACAGCATTACTTTTGGTTTGCCTAAGGCAATTAGTAAAATATAAAAACTGCATTCTAACCAGTTGTAAAGTAGAATGCTGTATTACTGGAATGCTGTTTTTTTTGTTTTGTTTTTTTGGAGAAGGAGGAAAATAAATGGAGTGGAAAAGATGGGACATTGTCATCTATCAGTATCACTTCTAGGCAGTTAGGCCAAGGGTGTGACAGCCTAACATTAAAAAGAAAGGGATATATGCTGTATATCAACTCTGGGAAAAAAATCTTATGGTGTGTCATAAGAGTGCTCCAGGATAGACTGATATGAGAGATAAAGTAACAGAATGTGACAGGAAGTAATGTGGTCTATGCACATTTCAAAGGACAGCATCCAGGTTATGAATGCATGTTGGTGATAGTTTGGTCAGAGGAGGTAATAAGCTGGTTTTATTTTTGCAATTGTACTTTTCTATTTATTTTTACATTTTTTGACCAGGTTAGTAATATATTCATGTAGTCATAAAATGTAAAGTATATGTAATCTGTAGAATAAGGGTGAGCAGAACAGGATTTTGGTTGTTAATGTCAAGTTGTGTGATGGAACTTGCAGAATTGTTTAAAGGTGATGGAATTGTCAAGTATTCTGAGTTTAAAATGGAGTATGTTCCAGTCTCTAGAAAAAATGTCCCTTTCTCCAGTTCTTGTGCTATTTTCATAAATCTGAATGAGAGTTTTATTGTTCAATGTGATAGGTCAGGACAGGGCATTGGAGTTTTTATAGTTTAGATTATGAGTTAAAATATTGTTATTGAGTTTTAGTTTGTTTTTGTAGGACATCCCTTCTAACTTGTTGATTATGCTACATGTGTGATTCTTAGCTATAGGTCAGGCTGCAAGTCTTGCTATATTGTTATATGTGGATTCTAGTTTTTCTTAGCAGATATGTTAAGATTACTCAGGGCTGTATGACTGTATCCAGAGAAGGGTCTGGGAATAAGGATAGCACTCGCATGTGCTTGCATTGTACTAACAAACATTTGCTATTTTCAAAACAGAGATATGACTTTTCTGTTAATGTCATTTTTATGTTACAGACATGTTCAGAGAAGGTGAGTTTATTGTTTATGGCAAGACCTTCATATTTTTAATGCTTTATGATCTCAATATCAGTATTATTTGCTTTAATTTTATTATAATAGTGTCACTGTGTTTGGTCAAAAATCATTAGTTTCATTTTTTTTCTTATTTAAAATAAGATTGCAGTTCTTTATCCAAATAGTAAGTATTTATATGGATTGTTGCATTTCTGAAAAGAGGACGTCAGTTCTTTGAGCACTACCTATGTTTTAGAAATCATCGGTATATTCTAGAAGTTTAAGGTTTTATGTCTGATTATGTATATCATTGGTAAGAGATAATGATGAGTAGTGGACATAGAGAAAACTCTTATGGCAATCCAATAGCACAGTTAAATGTCTGAAATAGGCAATTATGCCAAGCTACTCTCTGGACTCTTGTCTTTTAAGTAGGATAAGGGCCAGTTTAATACTCTCTAGGAACAACCTATTAACTTCAGTCTGTACATTACGGGCTTTGAAGGATTCTAGGAAAGGTGCTACCATAACCCATAATTTCAGGATTTCCCAACTTCGAGATTATGGGTTCGATTTTATGAATCTCGTGATTCTGGTATTTCGAAATCAAGAAGTGGTCCCATATTAAAATATGTATTTTACTACACAGGATGGTCTGCATCAGTGACACCAACCCTCAGTTTGAAAAAACATGCACTAGCCATTGCAAATACCATATGGTAATGGTTATTTATGAATTAGAGCTATTTTGATTCCTTACAAGCTCATATATTCCATTTAATTTTATGACTCCTCTAAAGCATATGTCCTTAGGAATAGTTGGATTTCAAAAGAAATACCTACCTGTAGGGGCCTGAAAGCAAGGATGCCCTTCACGTTTTTGTTTTTATTTTATTTTATTTTATTTTATTTTAGTTATTTATTTATTGTTAATGATGTATATTTGATATTGTCCATTATTTGATTGGCGATAGGCATAAAAATTATCTTTGTTCTATACTGTGGGTTATTATACCATGTTTCCTTAACCATACAAATAATTTAATATTTGTTGCAAAATCTCAAGTAGTATCAGAATGTTAGGGATGTAGTGTTCAGTACTGCTGCTGGCATTTCGAAGAATAAGCCACATGTCTTTTTGTTCCAGGAATAGCACAGGGTTCTCAAGTATTATTAATCTACTGATCTAATGCATGTTTAAGGGCAATAGTTTGGATACCTCTGTGGTGCTATGGCCACTGGGAAATGTAAATTCAAAATAGCAGCAATGTGATAGTCAACTGAAAAAAATCTTTAATGTCATATGACTGGAAAGTATTATTATGATTTAAATACTAGCTAATACCCTTTGTGTGGGAAAGGTGCAATTCTTGTCTCCTTTTTGATTCTGTATTCATTACTACATGTTTCTGTACTGCATTCTTGAATCAAAACATAAAATGCAGCTTCAGTAGATATTGTTTGGCTGGAGGTTTTATGGAAGAGAAAATATATGTTACATCCAGCCATTTTTGCCAATTTTCTGCTTCTATAGCAAATATTTACAAGGATAAAATTCAAGGCCTTATTTTATGGCATTGTTTTTTGAAAATATTTATAGTTTTCCAGGTGGGAGAGATTGAGGATAGATGCTTCCAAGAAAGAGAGGACAGGTCCATGTCAACCAGTTTGCTAAATCTGCAATTTATTTGACAAGGATACCTGATTTGGAGCAGAAGTTTTTGTAACAGTCACTTATTTAATTGTATGACTTTAACCAACTGAAATAAAACACATTATCAGGGGGATCACAGACAATTACTTATTCATTATTAACTTTTGACAATTAGTTACCAGAATGGAATATTATATGATTTATTTTCTGTGCTTACTGCCCCATGGCCAGTAGTTTGCTACTGACAAATTTGGCTCTGTAACATAAAGAGATCAAAGCCTGAAAATAACTGGATGACCAAAGCTTGACCAGCAAATTGAGTACCAGAAGTGCTGGATTTCTGAAGAAAGGAGTGGGCAGCTTGTAGCTCTTCCATTCTAGAAGAGATGGTAGGTGGTTCTTGTCGGCCAGTTGCCACCATGCAAACAGAGGCTCACATGGAATTGAAATGGCAATGACAAGGAATGCAGGCTTGGTGATCCAAAGCCAGTGATAATAACCTTTGTAGTTTGAGAGTAGAAGCATGCAAAAGCAAGAACAGATATTGGATTGTTCATGGTAATGTGGGTACTCACATTAGCCACCAGAGGCAGAGATAGGGTCCTAAAAGAAATTAACTCATTCTTTTGATGCAGTAGAGGGCAGAAAACACCTTCATGGCTGCTTTGACAATGGACCCCTCTGGTGTCCAGCCACTAATCTGGGAAACCCAGTACAGGGGAATGAATGAGTTTCAGACACACTGGAGGAAGGTTGACGGACAGCATGCATGGTTATAAACAAGATATAAAAAAGTATAAATAAAAGCAAGAAATTAAATGCACAAAGCATTCTGTTTTTTTTTTCAAAGTTTACAGAAAACTGCATTTTTTTATGCAGTCCAGTTGCTTTTCTGAGTTTTGACAGGTTTATTAGGATACAAGTGGCTAGCAGCTTCAAATACAAATGTATTTTAGTTTAGAATGCAGGAGCTATGGACCGTACTGGAAGTTATTTTTTGTTTGCTATGTACATATCTAGTTAGATATTCTTATATGTTGCACAACACAAATGTCTAGATCCAGAAGGAAATGTACTGAAAGAAATTAAACATAAATTACTTTCATTATGCTTTATAGGACTATGACAAAGATTTGGTATGGTTTCATTATGTGAATTCTTGACAGATCCTAAAATGTAATCGTTTGATGATTTGGTGAATCTAGATATTGGATTGTTGGAATTCTTCCATAGTGATGGTATGATAGGACATAACCCCTACTATTTCAAGGAGAACATTATAGAACAATATTACTGAAAAGAAATTGCTGGCATTTCTGTTTTATTTGTTAACTTATGTTTAGTATTTGCTAACAAGGACAGCTCATGTAAGCATATCCTAGGAGAAAAGGTACAAGTACAGTTTGATTAAAACCCATTCACGCCTATAGTTCCTTTTCTGTATTCTTCCAGTTCACACCTATAGCTCCTTATGGCATCCAGACCTTTTTTGTCTGGCTTCATTAATTAAGTGACTTACCACCTATTAATATGCAGTATTAAAAGAACAAGGTGTTATTAACAAAATGGCGATAAGATTGTTCATCTAGGATGTCTTGCTATAGAGAAATGAGTTATGTTTTTCTTCACTTATTATTCATATTTTCATATTTATGTTCATAGTTTCATAACTGAGAGCTCTGCATATTATTGAGGGGTATGGTGTGATATCACATAGTGGAAGACAGGAAAAGTAATTGTCAATGTCCATTTATATCAAGTTATATATGATATATTGCTACTTGTTTGTTAGTGATTATGAAAATAAACAATATTTCCATATGTACTTAATATTAAAAAAAACAAGTGACTTATGAACTGTTACATGGCATCAGATGAACCTTAGATGCTGTTGAAGAAAACTATCACTGACATTTCTCCTGTAAGTTGCGCATCTTGAGAGATATTCAATATTTATATTGTTAATTAAACAATTAAGCATATGTTTTATATTTCTGTAAATATCACATTAAACATGCATTCATTGAGAAATGTCTTGTTGTCTCATGGAATCTTGTATTTGGTTAACAAAAAATTTCTAACAATATATGTCTAGGTTGTACAGTTCCCAAGATATTAAAATTTGTTTATGAAAGTTTAACAAAAATATAATTTTGGTCTTGTATGCATTAAAATATATTCTAGTAATTATGGAAAGACTGAATGAACTATTATTGTTGTATAGAATACTTCTTACTGATAACATTGCTATTTGTACAGCTGTAATACTTTTTATTGTTCACACAATATTTATATGTGTTTATCTTTTTTCTTTTTAAGCTGATTTTTCAGAAAATGCTCTGGAATTCAAGATGCATATAGGCTTTTAGAGGTGTGACATTCCACATCACATATGTGTTAAAAAGTTAAAACAAACATAAATGCTGTATATAAACAGAAGCTGTAAACAGCTGTAGACATGTCAGACATTAAAGAAATAAGTACATTGTCTAAAGTAATTTTTGATGCTACACATGGAATAAAACCAAGTTAGTATATCCAGTATATGCAATTCTGGAGAACATACTCTATGTGTGGAACATTATAGAGATGGATAGTTTTAATTGGCGTGGAGGAAAACTGCTGGATGTGGAAATAGTGTCTGTTGACTGATAGGTTAGCTGGATTTATGACAAAATCTTAGATTGCACAGTGGAAGCTTCATATTCAGTGGCTGACTGTTTGGAAAGCTTGTGGACAGACATTAAAATAGTGGTCCCCAACTTCAATGGAAATGGATATGGAGGAATGCCACCCAACAATACAACCTTTATGCTTGTGCTGGAAATGAGGCTCAGGAAGAGGAACTCTACCATATGTGTGCTGTTGATGTGAGTATTGTTCAGATGTTGAGAAAGGGAAGAGCATGGGTCAAATACAGTGATAATGTCCAGTGCCAAGGTACATCTGAGGAGTTTACAAATCTATTAAGGAGATGAAAGGTCTGAGAAATTCTGACAAGATGAAATGATTTCCCAGAATTCTTTCAAGTCAAGAGTGCAGTTGGAAAGTATGGAAATAGACATTTTCTGAAGTAGTAAGGAGGCAAACTGCTGCAGATATGAAGGACAGTTAGTTTTCAGAATTGTTTCTGCCTGCAATAAAATAGGTATTTTTTCCCCACAATTGTTCACAGTACAGTGGCTGTTAGCAGTACCCTGTATAGTAGCAAACCTATTAAGCTAGTACTTAGGACTTTAACCTGTAACAGACAAATACATTGCCTGTAGCTAAGCTTAAGGCATCTAGTTAGCACATCAATCAGTATTAATATCATATCATAGCTCTATATAACACCTAGCCTTAACCCTAGACACCACTCAGGTGACTCCTGTAAAACCAAGTCCCTAAACCAAAATAGCCCAACCTGACAACAAGGATTTGCAATTTCCTAATGTTCTCTGCGGCCACCTTGGTAGATATGGTAATCCTGATACAATATAGCAATTGTCTCATGTACTCAGACAACTTTTAAATCCTTAAAGAGACTAACTCAGTATGAGGAAGCTGTACATACATAACAACCTTGAAGGCAAAATTATTGCATACAAACAGGGTTGTTAAGAGCAGAGAGACTACATTCCTCACACATATTGTTCAGCACATACACAGACCTTATGCTGAGGCACTCAAGAGAAACGTCTCCATACCGCAAACACCTCCTAAACCATCAAATAGCAACACCTATCCTCAGCAACCACTTAAACACACAACAAAACCATCACCTAACACTATACATAGGTCTACACCCAATGATCCCCCATGAACAATACCCACAAGGCAGGAAACACTTTACCTTGTAATGTTGTCATAGGGGATTCTGTTCTATGGCACACATATGCCCTCACACCAGGCTGGACAAAGGGAAGATAATGGCTAGTTGCCTATCTGCAGCAAGGATCCACAATATCATGCACCAACTCAAGTCACTGAACCGCAGGTACCAATATGATTCTATCATAGTCCATGTGGGTGTAAATTAACTGAAACATATCTTACTAGACAATATGAAAAGAGACATAATGGATCTCTCTGAATATGTGTCTCAGACAGGATGAATGATTTTAATAGCTGGCTTAGTTTCTTTTTTTTCACTTCAGTGGAATTCAAAATCTATCAGCATGAGAAGGCATGGTTAGCAGGCCATATCTGCAGCAGCCCCCCCCCCCCCCAGGGTTTTGGATATTGGCTAAAATTTATCCACCCCTCTGAGTCTTTTTTAGGCAACAAAAAAAAAATTCAAAGCAACCATACGATTTTATTACTCAATGCAGGGAGCCTAAGAGCCTAAACAAGAAAGAAGTAACTCTACACCCTACAAGCTCTCCTCACTCTGTAAAATGTAGACATCCATGCTGTCACCGGGACTTGATTTAAAGCCACAGAAAGTACTCCAGCAGTGGAAGGCTACAGTGTTTTCCAGAAATGTAGACCAACAACAGCACAGACTGGGGCTAAAGGTGGAGGTTTCTTGATCTATATTAACAACAAAATGCAACTCCAGTTTGGTTAAACAGGATAATGCCCTGGAGTTTATCAAAGTTCATGTCTCCATAGTTAAGGTTCCTTACCATGCCCTGGCCAGATGTAGGTCATCATCTATGACCTTTGAGGCTCACAATTCTTACCTAGACCTGCTAGAGGCACTCACCATTCAATGAAATATTCATTGGAGACTTTAACAACCCTACTATAGACTGGGAAACATACTCTGCCTCTAACTCACAGGCACCACATTTCCTGGACTTTATCAACATGAACACCCTGGACAAGATAGTGCCCACCAACTAGAGGATCAAACATACTGAACCTTGTACTCATCAACATGAAAGAGTACTGTACCCCCTTGTGTCATGTCCTCATTGGTAAGGTCAGACCACAAAGCTATCTCCCTCAAAATACATCAAACCAGAAAACCCAACTAAACCTATAACAGTTAGGAACTGTTCTTAAGCA